>NC_063177.1:51697194-51714110 GCF_023159225.1 Perognathus longimembris pacificus
TTATGGAAGAAGTTATGTGCACATGTGTGTATGAGTTGCATGTGTGCATGCTAGTGAATGTGTGTTGTATGTACATGTGTATATTTATGCATGTCTTGTGTGTGTGCATGTGTATATTTGTGTGTGTGTGAACATATCCATTGGATTATCTGAGTTGTAAGGACAGATACTTGCTTGAGCTCCTCCTCCTCCTTCTTCTTTCTTATGGTCCTTGCACTAGAACTCCAGGCCTGGGTGCTGTCCATGAGCTTCTTTTGCTCAGGGCTGATGCTCTACCCCTTGAGACACAGCACCACTTCAGGCCTTTTTGGTAGGTTAGTGGAGATTAGAGTCTCACAGACTTTCCTGCCCCGGCTAGCTTGGAACCATGATCCTCAGATTCAAGAGCCACTGGCACGGACTACGTCCAGCTACTTTTCTTGGTTGCTGTGTCCTTGCAAACGGATTGCTTCAGAATTCAAGGGTCCTGAGATGGTCATGGGTGGAGGCACCCCTGGTGGAAAGCCAGTTCTGCTGAGCGTCTCCCACTCTGCCACAGGAAGTGAGTTGCACAGCCCACGTGGAAACCACAGATGTGAGTCTCTCAGCTGAGCAGGGGACTTCCAGCAGTGTGCAGCTGCACTTCCCTGGGCAGCGTGGCTGGGGCACTGCACTCTCTTTGGCAATCCTGGTGGGGCTTTGATGGCTTTCCCATAAGACTAGACTAGCTAGACTGCCACGCCCCTCGCCCGGCAGAACTTTCCAAGGCCCTATACCAAAGGTTATCATCTTAACGGGAGGCTCTTTTTTCCTCCAAGGGTCCCCAGAATTGCATGAGCTCCAGTCCTAAAGTAGATGGAAGGATGGACTTTCCCCTCCCTCTTCTGTGGTGCACCCTTCTTCATTCAGGGTTCTTCTCTCTAAAAATTCTGTCCACAGGAGAAGGGGGGGTGCCAGACCACAATCCCAGCCGGGGACCCCCACATTGCCCCCTGCTTTCCTGTACCTTTATCTCAGGCCAAGGAGACAGCCTAGCAGCTGTCAGAGATACATGTAGCAGAGCCAAAGCTGCCCCAGCCACTAGCCAGCAGACTCCAAGCAAAAGATAAAAGGGGGATACATTTGAACCTATCCTATTATTTAGGAAATGTATGAACTCACTCCTAGTCTTCTGGAATATTCTCTCTAGGAAGCACTTTAGCTTTGAGATGCAAATTAATAAAGCCACTGCTCATTTGAAAAGCAAATAAATGGTGCTCTGTATCCCAGGAGGAAATGAAAGCCACACAGAATTAAGCTCTGTTCTTCAAGTGCAGACCTCTCTCCGTTCCTTCAGCCCTGCTTGGCACCTGACATGGTAACCTGTCCAAGAAAAGCCTGCCTTGTTCCAGAGTCATGTGAACTACTCCCAGGGTTCACACCTGGAGTCCTGATTGTGTTTGATCCCTTGGACCAGTGTTCAGGACATCGATGCACATTAGGTTAGTTCCTCTGAGAAGCAGACACCAAAAGGGAATTAAATGTACAAGGGTTTCTATTAGAAGAATTCCCATGAGAGAAACAGGGATGGAGGCGGGAACGCTGTCCTGTTGACGCTAACCGTTAGAGGACTCCGGTCTCAGCTATGGTCTGCCTGGCACTTGCCATGGGAAACATGGTCTTGGTGTGCACATAGCAGTGACAGGCTTCAGAATATAGGAGTGGAGTGGGAGCCAGGCACCAGTGCCTCACATCTGTGACCCTAACTACTCCAGAGATTGAGGTCTGAGGAGCACAATTCAAAGCCAGCTGGGACAGGAAAGTCCATGAGATTCTTCTTTTTTTGTCATCCCTGGAGCTTGCCTCGGGGCCTGAGCACCGTCCCTGGCTTCGTTTTACTCAAGGCTAGCACTCTGCCACTTGAGCCACAGCGCCACTTCTGGCCGTTTTCAATATATGTGGTGCTGGGGAATCGAACCCTGGTCTTCATGTATACAAGGCAAGCACTCTTGCCACTAGGCCATCTTCCCAGCCCAAGTCCATGAGATTCTTTTTTTTTTTTTTTGGCCAGTCCTGGGCTTTGGACTCAGGGCCTGAGCACTGTCCCTGGCTTGTTTTTTTTTGCTCACGGCTAGCATTCTGCCACTTGAGCCACAGCGCCACTTCTGGCCATTTTCTGTATATGTGGTGCTGGGGAATTGAACCTAGGACCTCCTGTATAAGAGGCGAGCACTCTTGCCACTAGGCCATATCCCCAGCCCATAAGTCCATGAGATTCTTATTTCCAAACTAGCCAGCCAAAAAGCTGGAGGTGGAGCTGTGGCTCACGTAGGAGAGCACCAGTCTTGAGGTAAGAAGCTAAGCAACAATGCCCAAGCTCTCGGGTTAAGCCCCAGTACCAGCACCACACAAGTGGATAAACAAACAGAACGGAAGATAACAGTGGAGACCCCGGGTTCCTTCTGCCCCTGGGGTTGGAAGTCCACCAGGGATATCGCCATGGTAACTTCAGGCGTTTGTTAACTAGGGTTGGAACGAGAGTTGTTCAATAACTTCTACAGAAAATCGTGTGTGTGTGTGTGTGTGTGTGTGTGTGTGCCCCACGGCCAGAGCTGCATTGAGAGGCCTGCGTGGGCTCACAGCCTCACCCCACCCCGTCCTTGCTCCCTTCCAGACCATCCTGCTGGGCGACAGCGGTGTGGGGAAGACGTCTCTGCTGGTTCAGTTTGACCAGGGCAAGTTCATCCCAGGCTCCTTCTCAGCCACCGTGGGCATCGGATTCACAGTAAGCCTTTGCTGGCGCTGCCAGCTGTGGGCCAGGGCTCTGCGCACGGCGGGCAAATGGCTGGAAAGAGGTGGGTGCTCGTGTGGGGCTCTTAGAGGAAGAGGAACGCGAAGTTGGATTCTGCTGGGTGCTGGGGGCTCACGCCTGTCACCCTAGCTACTCAGAAGGCTGAGATGTGAGGACGGAGGTTCCATGTCGGCCCGGCAGGAAAGTCTGTGAGACTTTCATCGCCAATTAACCAGCCAAAAGTGGGATAATGGGGGTGTGGCTCAAGTGGCAGAACGCCAGCTTTGAGTAAGAATGTCGGTTGAGAGCCTGAGGCCCTGACCTTAAGCCTCAGTACTAGCACAAAGAAAAGTCTTGATTCTTGAGGTGCTGGGACCCAGAAGGGTTAAGAGTGTCCTCTTGGGGGGCTGGGGATATGGCCTAGTGGCAAGAGAGCTTGCCTCGTATCCATGAGGCCCTGGGTTCGATTCCCCAGCACCACATATACAGAAAATGGCCAGAAGTGGTGCTGTGGCTCCAGTGGCAGAGTGCTAGCCTTAAGCAAAAGGAAGCCAGGGACAGTGCTCAGGCCGAGTCCAAGCCCCAGGACTGGCAAAAACAAAAAACAAACAACAAAAAAAAAAGAGTGTCCTCTTGGGGGTACAAGGGCTCCATCCCACTTTTAGCTCAACAAAACTTGAGGACAAAAAGGGATACTGGGCAGACCACCGGTAGGGGCTGGTGTGGCCACCAGTGGAGGGACCCAGGAGCCCACAGGAACACCCTAGAATGTGGCCAAGGGTCCAACTCCCCCTACCCCATCTGGCTCTTAGGCTCCCCATGTCCCCCAGAGGTCCCCCATTGGCTCGGCACAACTAGAAGTGTACTGAAGTGTATAGATTTCTCAGGCCAACTCATCAACCATGAAAAATTTGGAGGGGGAAAAAAAGAATGGCAGGAATGGCAGGCAAACAGTGTGGTGATAGGTGCCCTGCCCAGCGGCTCTCCGCAGCTCTGTAGTCCTCACTGGGCCATATTGACCCTGGCCTATGGTGCTCTGAGCTGCTCTCAGACCCCTCTGAACTTGGAAGGTCTTGGCAGAGGGCCTCACTCCTCTCTGGCACTGTCGCGTCCCCGGAATCCTAGTGTCCCCGAGACAGGGAAAAGACGGTAGTGTCTCTACAGGTGGGTTTTTGGAAACCTCTGGGTCCTAGAGTCTAGGACAAATGGGAGCCCAAGGCCTGTGAGGTGACACTCCGGCTAGGACATGGCATACCACACTGGTTGGAAGAGAGAAAGGGAAAACTAGAAATGGGCTTGCCCATGGCTTCAGGTGACTGTCTGGGGGCAAGGGTGAGGTGGGGTGGAGGGACAGTCAGGCTGCGGGCCAAGGCACAGAATCCATCCTGGAACAGCAGCACCCAGGTTCTCCCAAAGACTGGGACCAGCTGGGCTCCAGGGAGGCTTGGACGGCTAGATGCCAACAGAGAGAATTCAGTCTCTGCCCATCTGCGGGTGGTGTCATCCACCCAGCTCTGCACAGATGTGTGCTGTTGCTATGTGGACACCAGAGGCTCTTGCTTATGACACCCTCATATTGGATTAGGGGCCCGCACTACTTCAGTATGACTTCACTTTAACCAATTACAACTAAAAAAAAATAAGGTTGCATTCTAGGGTACTGGGACTTAAGACTTCAGTGTATCCTTTGGGTGCACAATCTGATCCTTCTTAGCAAACAGTTTGCAGTGGAAAGGGAGGAAATAATCTCTTGTATTAAACACCCTGAGCCTGGCAGGGTTCTTGAGTGTGCCCTCTAGAGGCCCAGAGGCCATGGCGTTGAACTCTTTACTCCTAAGAGCCTCTGGCATCCCCATAGCCCTGCAGGTCTGTGAAGGGCTGGGGATCCCCTGCACCCCTGGCCGAGTCCCATTCTGTGCACAGACCAGGATGTGACGCACCCACCACTGCAAACTCCCTGCGCTATACCAGGTCCCCTCTTTCCCTGCCCTGAGCCATTGACCCAGCAGCCACGAGAGCTCCAGCAGTTGCCAAAATCTCCAAGCAGTGCCCATATACCTTCTGCCACCCACAAGCCAGACGCGCCCCTCACCCCTCTGTCCCCACACAACCAGGGGGGTCATTGAAAAGTTGACCCAGGCCACAAGTCCCCCAACCCCACTATGGGCAACCTCTGTCACCAGAAGCTGCGAGGATGCACCGGAAACGGCTCCAAAGGACCCCAGATGCCAGGATGAGGGTCGTTGTGACTAATTCCCACCCTGCCTCCGAAGCAAAGCCCACGGGCGAAGGCTGCCACATGGTGGGCCATTCTGGACTAAAGCGGGGGGGGGGGAGAGGGAGGGTAAAAGATGGCATCCTGGGAAAGAACAAAGGTCCTAGCACCAACTTGGGGCACCTAGGTGCGTCAAGGTGAATATCTGTAAACAAGGTTTTGTTTAAACGAGCTGGGGCTGGAGTGCACCCGCAGGAGGGAAACGGCCCTGGCACCACCGCAGAGGGAACTGTAGGCAAAGGCCGCTCTGCGATGGCGCAGGGGGGGTTCCGGCCTCCCAGGCTCCGTGTGCCCGCCAGCGGGCCGGGACGCGGGCGCCCCCTGCTGACCGAGCTGCGCGGTGACAGCGGGACCGCTGCGCGGCTCCGCAGGCCCGGACGAGGCCAGACCTGCGCCCCCTGATGAGAGCCTCACCCCAGGCTTGCGACCTGGGAGTGCGGGGTGGCGCGGGGAAGCGATCCGAGGGCTGGCTTTGGCCCAGGTCCTAAGATCACGAAGCGGGGTCGGTGATGCGCGGGGCGCAGCCCTCACCTCCCAGCGCGCGCGCGCGGTGCGCCCCGTGCGCACCGGCTGGCGTCGTCGGGGGGGGGGGGGGCGGGGGAGGCGGGATGGCGGGGAAGGAGGGAGGAGCCTAGCGGGGTCCCCGCGGGTTGGTGCAGGGGGAGGAAGCAGTGGGTGTGGCCAGGGGCGGGGCGGTTCCAGCGGTCCCTCCACGGCTGGCCAGCCCCGGCTCGCTCGCCTCTCATCAATCCGGGGACATGACCGGCACGCCCGGCGCCGCTGCCTCCCGGGATGGCGAGGCCCACGAGCGCTCCCCTCCCTGCAGTCCGAGCTACGATCTCACGGGCAAGGTGGGTGGGCGCTACGCCCAGCGCTGGGGACTCCGGTGCCCGCTCTGACGGACACCCCTTCCTGCGCCTTGGGACCCTGGCCCTCCCTGGCCCGCGCCCCTCTTTTCTGCCTGCCTCCGGAGTTAGACTCAGGAGGGGAGGGAGATGAAGATTCAGCCCCTGGGGCCATGTCTAGGGGTCTGGGCTGGCTCAGAGGGCATAGGATAAGGAAGACTGGAAGGCTGAGACTCCCTGCCCCATGGACCCCAACCCAATTCTCTCCTGCCATGCTTTAGCCAATAGGAGGCCCTGAGATTCTGTCCCTCTTGGTAAGGGTTAAGTGCCCAGCCGTAGTTGGCACAGACTAGCAGGAGCTAAGAAATGGCCACCACCCCCACCTCCCCTACTAGAGACTCAGAAAGGGCACCCTTGGTGGTCTGGGCTACTTTAATGCCTTTTCCAAACTAAGCTCTCAGTAGAGACCTGGCTGCCAGTCTTAAAGCCCAAGGTTTGAAATTATTGACTTATCCAGCCCTCCCTGCTGCAAGTCCTAGGCACTGCCTCCCACCTTCCTCCTGGCAGGAAGTCAAGCCCCACCCCCTCCAGGTGGCTTGTGCTATCCAGAGCACAGGCCCACCTGGAAGTTTCTAGACCCTGAGGAGGATGGAAGGGGTTGGTTTCAACATCCACCACCTGGGACAGCAGTGAGGGCAGCCCTCTGGGGTGCATGCGCTCTCGGGGCGGGGGGGGGGGGTGTCCTGTGTAGAAGTCACTGGGGGCAGGGTGGACTGTGGCCTGTCTCCTCTCTCTGTGTCCTCAGCCTGAGTCCCGGGGAACTTATTGTTGTTATTATTATTGCTACTGAGTTGTACAAATGGGGTTGCGATTTTGTAAACCAGGTTATGCCAGGAACTCTTGAGGGACATGTTGAGCAGGTCCACACTTTGCATTCTGCCTTCCTTCCTCCCCCACACTGGGTCTCCATCTCACTGCGAGCCTCCAGCCTCCACCCCATCATTTTAAGGGAAACCATGTGGCCAGCCACCAGCTCAGAACCGTTGAGATAAGCGTCCTGTGTGGGCTTGTGGCAGGAAATGGGCCCCCTGCACCTTGGGGAAGAGGGGAGCTGTGGATGGCCAGCCTCCCCCAGACTCATGGGGCCCTCCTGACCTTGTTGCCCTACAAGCCAGCTGGGCTGTTTGCCTAGGAGGTGGCGAAGCCGGGACGCTGTTTGTGTTTGGTGGACCTGCTTCGTGGGGTGGCTGGCTGCATGGTTTACTCAAGGCAGCTGCGATGGGTAAAGCACACAGGCGCTGGTTCTGTCTCCCTCCTTCCTCATCTGAGCTTGGGACCCAGAGCTAGGGAGGAGCACAGGAGCCAGAGGCCCCTCTCTCCCCACCCCCATCTGTGCTGTGACCAGGCTGCATCCGCAAAAGAGTCATTCCCCAGCCTGCCAAGACCTTTCCCCAGTCCTGAGTCTGAGCCCAGATAGAGGGATAGGAGAAGTGGCGCTGTGTCTCAAAGTGGCAGAGCCCTAGCCTTGAGGAAAAGAGCTCAGGGACAGTGCCCAGGCCCAGAGTTCAAGCCCCTTGACCCTTACTATGGAAACCAGACCACCACAAGGCTAAGGAACCTTCCCAAAGTCATAAAGCCCACCATTTACAAGCCAGGACCCCGCCTTATGCTGCTCTGCTCAGCTCCCCTGTCTCTCCAGCAAAGTTAACTAATCCTAAGACACACACACACGCGCACACGCACACGCACGCACACACGCACAGTCACAGCAGGAAACCTTTGGGCTCCACTCAAGCTGAAAACATCAAAATAATTTAACAGCCTAGTTCGGCAAGGCACCAGTGGCTCACACCTGTCATCCTAGCTACTCAGGAGGCTGAGATCTGAGTATACTGGTTCAAAGCCAGCCCAGGCAGGAAAGCCTGTGAGACTCTAATCTCCAATGAACTACTAAATTAAAAAAAAAAAAAGTCACAGAAGTGGAGCTGTGGCTCATGTGAAAAAAAGGAGTAGTTGCCCAGATCCTGAGTTCAAGCACCAGTACTGGCTTGAACCCTAAGTAGCAAGGCAGTTGGTACAGATGATCCTTCAAGACTAAAGAACAACTAAGCAAAGAGCTCCCCTCCCCCACTCTTCCATGTTCCCTGCAGTGACCCAGGGCAGCCAATTTGCAGCCATTTGCCCCATTTAGGAGGTTTCTGCTGAAAGAATTTCAGACTAAGTGTCTCCTCACCAGGGTGTAAATTCTACCCTTCCCTAATTCATGCAAGCCATTTATAAACAGAAACCCTCATTAGAAACTTCCAGATAAATGCTTGACCTACAAAGAAACCCAAATAATTGTCACTTTACATAGACTTGGGCCAGCAGCTGACAACACCCCAGCCTACCTATGGGGTTCGGATAAACTTCCTGGAGTAGGAGCCTGTCCCACTCAGACCCCTGTGCGTGTACCTGAGTGGCACACACAGAAGGGCCAGAACCCCTGAGCTGGGTGGCAGTGGATGCCCAGAGTCTAGAACACACAAACGGAGGTTCTCCGGGGTCACGAAACATGCTGGAGGTCTCAACTCCGCTTCTAGGACCACACACAGGGATGGAGGGTCAGAGGGAGAGCCTGGGAGCATGACAGGAGACACAGGGAGGAGAAGGCCAGCGGCAGGCTCTCTGGGACAGGGGTGCCCCTCAACCCTGTCTTCCCCTCCACTGATCCCCTTTCCACCTTCCCCCCTCAACTCCCACAGATTTCCCCCCTCTCCCTAATGCTTGTTAACTGCCTCTGCCCCCCTCCCCCATCTCCTAGGTGATGCTTCTGGGAGACTCTGGTGTCGGCAAAACCTGTTTCCTGATCCAATTCAAAGATGGGGCCTTCCTGTCCGGGACCTTCATAGCCACGGTCGGCATAGACTTCAGGGTGAGGTGGCCACAGGCCCCTCCTCCCGGCAGTGAGCCCTCGCTGGGGTTCAGGATCAGGGGGCTACTCTCAACTTGCCCCCCACCCCCGGCTCCTGAGGATACCTGTGGCCCACTGCCTGGAGGACCTCAGGGTCCCTTCCCACCACAAGGGAGGCGGCCAGCTTAGAGGAGAGCCATCAGAGTGGGGCAGCACCCTGCCCCCTGATAGGACATGAAAACCAAGACTGAGTCTCTCTCCTCCACCTCTGGGCACTGCCCCTAAGAGGGCGAGGGCAGACCCGTCCCATGGCCTGAGCCTTGAGCACCCCTCTCGCTTGGTCCTCTGAGCTGGACCCCTCCCCCCATCAAGGCCCCCTGCTGGTCACAGGCCACACACGCACACACGCACACGCGCGCACACACACACACACACACACAGACTCCATCTTGGACGTGCCAAAGTGGCATTGAGAAAACTGTGGGTAGGTAGAGGGAAGCTGGTGCTACCAGTCTAGCCTCTGAGGACCTCCGGTTGCTAGTGGGCCCCTGGTCTCCGAGCACTTGGTGACAGTCATGGGGCTTTTTCTGAAGGAGGAAAAGATGGCGGTGGGCAAGTGCTATCTCCATGCTGCTGGCTGATCCCTGGAGGGAGCCATGCAGGTTTGCTCTGTTGTGTCAGGAGAAGATTCTTCAGTGGAGGTGTCTGGGGGCAAAGACCACGCTGCCCTCATGGGGCGATCTGAGTAAAGATCTATCTGGGTTCACCACACCGCCTGTAGTCCTGGAGAGGGGCCAGGACAAGAGGTCAGAGCTCAGGCTCCAGCTCCCCCTGCCCTCCCCACCCTCTGCCTTCTTGTCTTTCAGAACAAGGTGGTGACCGTGGATGGCACCAGGGTGAAGCTGCAGGTGAGACCAGAGGCTGGGACGGGTTGGGAGGTGGAGGCCCATAATCTTGGTCCTCATCCTGAACCACAGAGGCCTGCAGCCCAGCCCCTCCGCCTGGGGTAACTTCCTGTGGGGCCCACGAGAGGAAATGGCTTTTCTCTGTGCCCTGTCTGCAGAAAAGCTGTTCCCAGGCACTCTCTTCTTTCAAAAGTAACTCAAAATGCCTCAGCCATCCCTCCAGCTCCTCCCCAGTTAGCTGGGGCTCTTTGCACACGCACACACACTCACACACACACGCTGGGAGAGACAGTACCAAATGGGTGATGTCATTAATTTGTGTGTATGTGTGTGTGTGTGTGCAAGTGTGCGCGTGTGCTAATACTGGGGTTTAAATTTATGGCATCATACTCTCACTTGCCTTTTTTGTCCAAGACTGATTTTCTAACACTTGAGCGACAGATCCACTTCTAGCTTTTTGCTGGTTTATTGGCTATAAGAGTCTCATAGACTGGGCTGGCTTCAAAGCAGGGTCCTCAGATCCCAGCCTCGTGAGCAGCCAGTGGTGTGAGCCACCAGTGCCTGGCCTTGTCAAATACCCGAGAGACCTTAAGAACCTATAACATCAGACAGACAGCCCCCTCCGCCACAGTCCCTGCCCCACCTCCTTTCTGACCTTTGCTCCCTTCTTAGATCTGGGACACGGCAGGGCAAGAGCGCTTCCGCAGCGTTACCCACGCTTACTACCGAGATGCTCAGGGTGAGTCCACTCCCCCCCCCACCTGTCTGCAACACCCCTCTGTGCTGCTTCCCTGACCCCTGCTGTTCTCTGCCCCCCTCCAGCCTTGCTCCTGCTGTATGACATCACCAATAAGTCCTCCTTCGACAACATCCGGGTAGGTCCTCCCTTCTTGGGAAATTGCCACGGTGGGGCTTCCGCAGGCCCTGTTATTTCCAGCTCTGTGGGAATGGGCAGACCACGGAATCCTGGCACCTGCTAAGGAACTCCCAGCCTGTGACTGGGCATTTGATTGCCGTGCGAGCCTGAAGACCAAGCAGGCTATTGTGCCCCATGCCACCTGCATAGCCTTGACCATGATTCATGAGTGTGCTTTGTGTCAAAGTGTTCAGAACAGTGCTAGCTCTGCCCTGGATATTTATCCATACAAACCCAGGGCAAAGCCCAACCGGAAAAATCTACCCACATGTAGCCTGAGCTGTAACTCAGGCAAGACAGAGTGAGTAGCTAAGTCCTCACAACCAGACCATTGGAACACAAAGACAATTACCTCATAAATATAAGCACCGATTCCATGCACGCCGTGTAGGTTTTACACACTCCCTGACCTCAAGCACTGTGCTCACAAGTAAACTGGGAGGACAAAGCATATAGATACAAAATAATGGAAACTTCATGGCATTCAGACTGCCACTCCTAAGCCCAGGCTCATGGCAGACACTACTAATCAATCCCAGTGCTCCCTCTTGCTCTTCATGCTGAAAATGAAACCCAGGACCTCATGCAAGTGCTCTACCACTGAGCTACATCCCCAGCCCTTGGGTTTTTTTTTTTTAATCAGTCTGGCTATGTAACCCAGGCTGGCCTAGAACTTTTATCTTGTCTCCTCCTCCTGAGTACTGAGATCACAGGTGTATACCACTACACACAGCCAGTCGCATTACCTTTGATCACTGACCCCCTTATATGCTCTTAGAATCCTCAATAGGGCCCTCCAGAAGAAGAATGGCCTGGCCATCAGCCTTGGCTTGGCTCAGTTCCTCCTCTCCCATAGGCCTGGCTCACAGAAATTCATGAGTATGCCCAGAGAGATGTGGTGATCTTGCTGCTAGGCAACAAGGTGAGTGGCCCAGTGGTAGCACCAGTCCACCCTGCCCCTCCTCTCCTCCCACCGCAACATCAGCCCCACCCAGCCTGGCCAAGGACTCTCTTCCAGGCAGGGCTCAGACCCGGCTGGTTACTTCTGCCTATCTCATCCCTCCTAGGGAAAGTCCAAGATGTGCTTACAGAAAGATACAGACTTGCTCAGCTGCCAGCTACCATGAGATCCTAGTGAATAGGGTCAAGGGTCAAGGGCTAAGGCTACAAAGGATTATCTTCAACTGCTATCATCTCTCCACTGAGGCTGGGTCACCACACCCTTTGCTAAGGAGAATAGCTAGCGTGCCTCCCAGGGTCAGAGGTGAGATCTCCAGCCCCCATAGGCAGAAACCCTGGCTCCGGTCCAATCACACCTGCGCACAGTCACCAGCAGAGGGCAGGCAATACCTGCTCCTGGGGCAAAAGTTGGGCCGGCTGGGGTCAAGCCTTCCTTCCCCGGAGTGACCCTTCTGTGTTTGACAGGCAGACGTGAACAACGAAAGGATGATCCGAGTGGAGGAAGGAGAGACACTGGCTAGGGTAAGTGACTGACGACCCATGGGGTGGGTGGGGTGAGGGGTAGCCAGAGACTGGCCCTGAGCACCCCTCTGTCCTTCCCCCACAGGAGTACGGGGTCCCCTTCATGGAGACCAGCGCCAAGACGGGCATGAACGTGGAGTTAGCCTTTCTGGCCATTGCCAAGTGAGCACCGAGCAGGGGAGGGGGCCATGCCGGGCGGGGTGGCACCATCTGGGACTGACTCCAGTGGGCCCAGCTCCACACCTAGCCCCTGGGCGCCCCCCCCCCCCACATGCTGCATTCCCAGCCCATTCTTCTTCTTCTTTTAGGGAGCTGAAATACCGTGCAGCGCGGCAAGCCAGTGAACCCAGCTTCCAGATACGCGACTACGTGGAGTCGCAGAAGCAGCGCCCCAGCTGCTGCTCCTTCCTGTGACTCCCGAGGGGCGGAGCCGAGGCCCTCTGGGAGGCAGTGTCTCCCCTACACTGGCCGACAATGAGCAGTCCAGCCAAGGGGGAGCGCTGAGGCCCCCACCGCACAGTCCCGGCCCCCAAGGGAGCTGTCCTCCAGCTCTCACCCCAGCTGTCACCCCAGCTCCTGTACCGTCTTACCTCCCAGGAGCCGGTAAAATAGTTCACATTTTATCAGAATGACACATAATACCAAAAAACAAAGGCACCGGCGTGCCCAGAAAACCTTTCCTCTCTGCGTACTTGGGACTCAGGTAATGAAAGACTGGGTTTCCCCCACTAGCAACAAGGCTGGTAGTGCCCAGTTGAGCGCCAGATGACATGGATGCCCTTCCAGGGTGTGAGGGCAGGTAGAGGCGGTACCCCAACCCTCACTTCCGAGGGAGAGGCTGAGCAGACCCCAATCTTCACTTCCTCCAGCTCCCCAGGAAAACAGCCTTCCCCAGCAAGATGGGTCCTGGTACTGGGAGCTAGACCAAAGCCTCGGGGAAGGCAAGAGCTGTTGCCCTTGGGACAGAGAGAGGAGCACAAGAGATTCTGGCCCTTCCTAATTGCCCCTCCCCCCCCCCCACACACACAGGCACCTGGAAACACTGGTTCCTATTCTCTGGACTTCAGAGCCCAGAGGAGCTCTCCACCCCCAAATCCCTACCACCCAGTTCCTGTCTCATCCACCTTTCTGTTTATACCTCCAGACTCCTGAAGCCGGAGCTAGGAGGATGCTCCTCCCCTCTCCAATCATTTGGCAGGTGTGCAGTCCTAGAGCTACTTAAGTCTCCAAGCTACTGTACTGCTCAGCTGGCTGGGTTAAGAGCCATAGGAGAAAAACCCCTGGCTCTGGGAGCAGGGGGGCAGAGTCAAGCAAATCTCCCTGAAAGAACTTGGAAATCCCAGTGCTCCCTTTTCCTTACCATCCCTCTCTATGTCTCTATCTCTGTCTCTGTCTCTCCCTCCCTCCTTCCTTCCTTTCTTTCCTTCCTCCTTTCTTTCTGCCAGTACTAAGGCTTGAATTCAGGGCCTAGGCACTGTCCCTTCACTTTGCTGCTCAAGACTGGCACTCCGTTACTTAAGCCACAGCTCTACTTCTGGCTTTTTGCTAGTTAATTGTAGATAAGCGTCTCCTAAACTTTCAAACCTCAGTCCTCCAGATCTCAAGCCTCCTGAGTGGCTAGGATTGCAGGGGTGAGACACTGGCCTCTAGCTGAATGTAGACATGGGGGCCCACGCGGCACTCTCTCTACTCTCCTAAGTCGGGCTAAGGAGTGGAAAGTCATCCATTTCTGGGTGAACAAATATAATATATGCAAAACAAAGTCATGTGGTGTGTGGGGTGGGGGGGAAGGGCAGCAAGGAGCTTATGTAGGCCCAAGGTCACACATCTCCCAAAACTCTGGCCTCAACCTTGGAAGTGATCAGGGGAAAAATTCAGGACTTGACCTACAGGTACCTTAACTGCAGCTCTGCAGGCCAGGGGTGGGGGAGGCAGTGAGAGAAAGCATGTACTGTACATTTCCCGAGGTAACAGCATTTGCTTTCAAGGCAGAAATCTTGCCGCCCATTGGAGCAATCAGTGGCTCTAACTTGGGTGATAAGGAAACTCTCAGTGGCTTCTCCCAGGCAGAGCAGGGAGGAGTCTGACCTTGCTGGTCTTTTCTGGGGCCTGTGGCAGGTTATTGGAGAGCCCGTCCCACAGGCAGCTCTGGGCCTCCAGCATTGTGGTGGTTTTTCAGAATTAAATTGCAGTATTTTGGAAAGTACAACATGTCTGCTGCTTGTTTGAAGTGGGTAATAGGAGGAGGGGTTGTTAGTGTATGGGGGTGGGGGAACTGATCCTTACCCAAATCGTTTGATACACTTTTTTTTTTTAAATTGTTCTCAGAGGGGCACCCAACTAACTGATTGCCCCTAGGACAATACTCATTTGACAAGAATGAGCTATAAGGGTTACCTTACAGTCATCTTTTTTCGTTTGTTTCTCTGTTATAAAAAGCAAGGGCCTTAGCAGTGTATCCTGAGATTGATTGCCTGACCTCTCCCCACGACCTCCTTCCTAACCACTGCACTGGCCCCGCTCCTTGCAAGGCCTGTGGTCCATGGCGGGCTACAGGCAGAACAGCCTCGGGCTTTCTGCTGAGCCTGCAGACCCAGACCCCTATATGCACGCAGATTCCGGGATCGTGCAGTCACCCCACAAGTAGAAAAGCTGTCATCCGAACGACTCCTAGCATTGTCCAAAGAGGGCATGGGCCCTTTATTTTTTTCCGACGCCCCCTAGCCACACCCGGGTCCTCGGGGCCCAGTGCAGTGTGCGGGGCGCTCTCCCCACTAACAGCCTAGTCCCCTTCCCCGCGCCCCTAAAGTGGAGCAGACTGGGGCTGCAGGTCCGTTGTAACGCGAGGGTCCTTGCCGGTGTGGGGGGCGCCTGGGGAGGGATGAGAAGCCGGAACGCGGCCCCGGGGAGCAGGGGGCCTCGGCGCCATACCTGGAACTCGCCCCAGCCCCGCCCCGCCAACCCGACCGGGCACTTGGTAACAAACACTTCCACTTCCTGAGCCCTCTTTCTTCGCCCGCCGCGGGGCGCCGCGCCGAGCCCCAGGCCCCGCCCCCCGGGCCTTCCCATTGGCCAGTGTGGTTCACCCGGCCCGAGCGCCCCCGGTCTCTGGCCTCTGATTGGTCCGAAGTGGTCCACACCCTCAGCGCGGCCCGGCCCCGCGGACTAGGGGCCGGGTGGGTCCGGGGAGGCTCAGACGCCGCGCGGGGCGGGGATTGGTCCGCGCTTCCCGGTCCGGTTCTCCCCGTCGTCGTCGGTTCCCGGGACACCTGCTCGCTCGGCGCCTCCCCGCCACCTTCCCCCCCACTCCGGCCTCGCAGCGCTCCGGGCGGAGAGGAAACTTCGGCCACCGTGCCCTCCCCCAGCTCCCGGCGGGATCCCGCGGAGCGGTCGCCGCGCGACATGAGCGCGGACTCGGCGGCCGGGGCACCTCTGCCCCGGCTCTGTTGCCTCGAGAAGGGCCCGAACGGCTACGGCTTCCACCTGCACGGGGAGAAGGGCAAGGTGGGCCAGTTCATCCGGCTGGTGGAGCCGGGCTCGCCGGCCGAGAAGGCGGGGCTGCTGGCCGGGGACCGGCTGGTGGAGGTGAACGGCGAGAACGTGGAGAAGGAGACGCACCAGCAGGTGGTGAGCCGCATCCGCGCCGCGCCCAGCGCCGTGCGCCTGCTGGTGGTCGACCCCGAGGCGGACGAGCAGCTCAGGAAGCTCGGCGTCCCGATCGGGGAGCAGCTGCTGCGCGCCCCGGAGGGGCCGGGAGCGGCCGAGCCGCCGGCCGCCGCCGCCGAGACGCCGGGGGCCGGCGACCCGCGCGGGGCGCACGAAGCCGAGAAGAGCCACCTGGTAAGTGCAGACCCCGATCGGGGCGACCGGGTGGCGGGGGAGCGAGGGGAGGGGGTGGGGAGGCGGGGGAGGGGGTGGGGGAAGGATCGGGGAGAATCAGGCATCCCGGACGTCCAGCCCTTTTTTGAAATTGGAGCCGCGAGAGGGAGGTTGCTTTCTCCTGCCTTCCTGGGGCCCCGGCAGATAGATCCTGGGCAAGCTTGAGTCTGCATCCCGCGCGATCTCTTTATCCATGCTGGCTTTCGGGGGGTGTGGGGGGGTGTCTAAGCACCTTGGTCGATTTCACCTCGTTGTCATCGTCCCCCCCCCCCCTTCTCTCGGGCAGGACGGAGCCGGGTTCCCTTTCCCTTGTCTCCCATTCCTTGGAATCCCTTCGCCCACCCGCTAATCCCTGGGTTCTTTCCTGGGCCACCCTAGCCAGGGACTAGGACCCTGGCCCCTGCCCTCCCAAGAGGTGCCGCGGCTTCCTCCTCTGCCCCGTGGGTGCTCCCTGAGGCTGGAGGCAGGCGAACTTCCCGACCTGGGGGAGCCCCCCTCCCGGGAAGGGGACGTGGAAGGCTCTCCCATACCTCCCGCACCCCCTGAGCCCCTTGGTGAGTGTATCATTAACCTCACCCAGACTGGACTTCATCCTCCTAAAGTTCAGCCTAACTTCGAAGAAAGAGAGGAAGCCCTAGCCCTAGCGTCTCGGCGCTGGGTGGAGGTGGGGTGGGGTGGGGTGGGGTGCGGGGCGAAGGCGGCCCGGAGGCGTCCTGGGGGTGGTGGCCCTGCAGTCCTGGAGGATTTATGGTTCTCAGGAATGTGAGGAGTAAGCGTTAGCTTGTATCAGGGAGCGGGAGGGAGGCTGGAGGAGGAGGAGGAGGGCGAGGAGGAGGGCGAGGAGGAGGGGAGAAGGAGGGGAGGAGGAGGGAGCGGGCACTCTGCCAGCCAGCGCCCAAAGCTCAGCTGTGGGCAGGTGAGTCTAGCCCTGGTATTTGTCACTGTGCACACCGGTGCCAGGACACCAAACAG
>NC_063177.1:51714610-51747469 GCF_023159225.1 Perognathus longimembris pacificus
GATGCTTGCCTTTATGTTTTTTCTTTTTGGCCTTTTTTTGTGTGTGTTTCCCCAAACTATCCCAGTCTGGATCAGCTGCAGGAGGGGCAGCTGGCAAAACAGGAGCTGTTGTGCTGAGCCTCAGTCCCCAGAGAGCAAGGCCGGTGGGGGAGGCTCCGTGCTCAGAGCGTGGGAGCACGGCCCCTGCAGCCGGCACCAGCTCTCCACCTGGTTGCAGCATGAGGCAGGGATGCCAGTAGGGCCAGGAGGATCCTCCCCAACAGTGAAAGAGCACAGTTCAGCAAGGAGGTAGAGGTGGAGCCTCAGAGGGACCAACTGGTTTGGTGGAAGTGAGGTCATCAGGAGCCCAGTCCAGCCAGAGCTGGATGCTGGGAATGCCGGAGCCACCAGTCTCCCACTTCCTACCACTGCCAAGCTGGCACCGGGGAGAGGTTGGCGCGCCCCTGGCAGGGACTTGGACTCTGCTCCCAGGCAGAAGAGCAGGTTGAACTTTGTGCTGAGTGCATCCATTTGGCATTCCCCTTCATTTTTCCTGTGGACTTTGGCACCCGCACAGATAACCCCCAGCCATCCCCATCACCTCCTGAGCTCCTACCTTTGCCCTTTAGGTTTTTCTGCTGAAGGGCTGGAGGGAGGCTAGTGTGGAGGGTTGGTGTAGTAGACGCTCCCCCATGCCATCCCAAAGGGCAGTGGGCCTGGGCTATCCTCTGCGTGAGCACAGAATCGGGTTCCCCAGGCGATGGTGTAACACCTACATTTGTGGGGATTTGAACTGGAGACAGGAAGAGAATCATCCTGGCGACACCATCACCAGAGAAGTCAGTCATTCTCAGAGCTTTGATTCTCCCCTCTATAAAATGGGATCCGATCCGCAGACAACGGAGATGCCTTCCTTCTCTAGAATCTTAGAACTATTGAGAAGTACTTGCATCCCTACCAGGTGCCATCTGAGTTCATTTATGCTGGGATATTTTAATTCCAGCTTTGTGCAACCAGTTCCTTCAGCTCATGCATACCTAGTCAACCCTGCTAAACCTCTCCAGTAGTACGTACATCCTCAGGTTCTGGTATGGTGAGCTTGCAGCAGTCCCGCCCTGCTGTTGCAAAAATTACCAGTAAGTCCTGGAAGAGGTGGGTGTTTTTTTTATTTGATTTTTTTGCCAGTCCTGGGGCTTGAACTCAGGGCCTGCACGCTGTCCCTGGCTTCTTCTGCTCAGGCTAGCACTCTTACCACCTGATCCACAGCCTGCCACTTCTGGCTTTTGTGATTTATGTGGTGCTGAGGAATCGAACCCAGGGCTTCATGTATGCTAGGCTAGCACTCTACCGCTAAGCTGCATTCCCAGCCTCTATTGATTTGGGTTTGGTTTTTGCTTTTTGAAACAGACTTTCAGTAGGTAGCCCAGACTGACCTTGAACTTCAGATTCTCCTGTCTCAGGCTCCCGAGTGCCGGGATTACAGGTGTGTGTCACCATATCCATCTGTAAGAATTTTTTTCCCTGAAAGGCATCCCTTTTCTCCATAAAGCATATAATTGAGACATGCTCTTTAGTTTTAGCCTGAGTTTGTTTGCAAGGAGGAGTCTGTTCTGTTTTCTTCATTCATGTCCATAAGAGAAGTGCGTGGAAATGAAAAGGTACTGTGAGGATTCGTTGGTGGAGGCATCGAGTTGAGAGGATCAAGGATAACACAAGGGAGAGGATGAGGGGTGCTTGGAACACGTGACTGTCCATTCAAGGTCTGAGGAGGTGGAGGTCCTCTTCTTGCTCTGCCTCCTGTGTGGCCTTTCTGCCATTTACTACCACCTCAGGACAGGCCCAAAGCAATAGCTGGGCAGGCCTCCTGAGCCGGCTCAGCTATACTAGCTGCACTTCCTTGAGCCAAGTTACTTCACCTCCCTAAGCCCCCACTTCCTCTTGAGTAAGTCGGGGTGATGGCAGTGACCTCACGAGGTTGTCTGGGTTACATAAGGATGTGTGTGTGAGTCCCTGAATAACTAGCATTAAGTAAGGCCTCAGTAAACGGTTGTTGGCCTTTGAATTAATAAATAGTTCCACAGTGATTATTTTATCCCCACCACGGGACATCTGGCACTTGATCTGCCTCTAATTGGGTAGGTGCAGCTGTAGCCAAGTTAAGCACTTAAAAGTGCTTGATCATCAGTGATCATAGTTGTTTATTAGTTACAGGTTGTTTTGTTTTTGTGCCAGTCCTGGGGCTTGAACTCAGTGCCTGGGCACAGGCTGTCCGTAAGCGTTTTTGCTCAAGGCTAGTGCTCTGCCACTTGAGCCACAGCTCCACTTTTGTGTGTGTCTTTTTTGGGGGGAGGGGGGATGGATAATTTATTGGAGGTAAGAGTCTCATGGACTTTCCTTCCCAGGCTGGCTTTGAAATGCCATCCTCAGATCTCAGCCTCCTGAGTAGCTACGATTATAGGTGTGAGCTGCACTGCCTGACAGTATGGTGAGGTCTTGTAGGGGCAGGGCTAAGGCTTGAACTGAAGACCTGGCACTGTCCTTTAGCTTTTTTGCTCAAAGTTAATGCTTTACTACTTAAGCCACAGCTCCACTTTCCGCTTTGTGCTGCTTCATTGGAGATAAGAGTCTCATGACTTTCCTTACTTGGGCTGGCTTTGAACCACTATCCACAGATCTTAGCCTCCTGAGTAGCAAGGATTACAGATGTGGCACCAGCACCCAGCCTGATCCTCACATGATGATCCTTGGCCTTCCACGGTCATGTAGCCCACTCTCTCCACTGTACTTCTAACCTCCAATCACACCAGGGTCCCCATTCCCTACCTAGAGCACAGCTGGGTTGGAATCCTGACCCTTTCTATGGTCCAGGTCCTTGATCCCAGAGGCAGTTAGCTCTGCTCTTAGTCTTTCTGAACACGCAGCATTGTAGTCTCCTGTTGAGAACCTCCTCCAACATATGGAAAGCCAGAGGGCAACACAAGACTCATTTGTGTTGCTATCTCCAGCACTGTTACAGCGCTCCATAAATACTTTTGGATTAATGAATGTACACCTAACTAACAGATGTAAGGGACCTTTGTCCCAGGTCATCCTATTCCAGCACACCTGGGCTTGTTTGTTCCACCAGCACACCCATAGATTGGAATCCCAGATAGAAGCAACCCACTCACTCTTTCTTGCCTACTAGCAACTTCCATTTTAAGATTAGGAAGCGAACTGTCTAGCCTTTGGTATTAGCCAGATAGATCAGTGTTTGAATCTCACCTCTATTGTTTTCCTGGCTGGGGAACCTCAAGGAAGTTCATTGTTCCCTGCAAACCTTAGCTATGATCTCTGTGAACGGGCAGCAGTGTACTCCACCCCACAGGGTTGCTGGGAAGGTTGAAATGGGAAGAGTGCTCAGATTCCCATGAGCTTTGATCCTGACTTCCAGATGCGGAAACAGCTGGGAAACAGCAGAGATCCTGTAGGCCCCCAGGGAGTGAGGTGGGTGGGAGGAGACTTCGGCAGCAGGGTGCTGACCACTGACCCCTTTACCAGGGCTGTAGGCCATTCATGCTAACCAGGGTGGAGCATTGGAAGGGGAGAGCCGTTTAGGCACTTGCTGGTTACTTGAGTTTGAAATGGACTGGCCATTTGGGATCAGTTTCCTTTCTTTTTTTTCTTTTATCCTTTTTTAAAATTAATATTATTTTTCTGGTACCCAGGCCTTAACTCAAGGCATGAGCACTGTCCCTAGCCTTTTCACTCAAAATGGCACTCTACCACTTGAGTCACAGATCCTCTTCTGGCTTTTTTTTTGCTAGTTTAATTGGAGATAAGAGGCTCTCTGGCTTTCTTTCCCCTGCTCATTTGGGACTGTGATCTTCAGATTTCAGCCTGCCGAGTAGCTTCCATGACAGGCATGAGCCACTGGCACCTGACTACTCTGTCCTTTTTAAGGTAGAGTACCCTAAACCAGGAAGGCAAGTCACCTTTACAGCTAAGTGGTGAAGAGCTTGCCTACCATGCACCAGGCCTCAGCTCCATCCTCAGCACAGGGAAGGGGGAAACCCAGAGGGAAGGGAGAGTGAACTTCAGACAGCTTAATCCCTTCATGGACTGGGCTGGCTCCAGAGCCTGGTAATGAAATCTCTACTCCCTCTTGGCCCCCAACCTGTCCTCCCTGCAGCACAGCCAGCCCTCAGGAGGTGGGATGGGACATCTTGCTAGGTGCCGTGTGTCCTCAGTCTCCTAGGCTGAGAATGTGTAGGTCCCCGTGTTCTAGAAAAGGACAAGTGTACAGATATTCCCCGAGGTCAGGCACCCTCTGTGCTAACTTGGAAAGAACATTTATTAGGGTCAAGTTCCATTCACAGCTCATTGGCCATGGCCAGAGCTGTGACTTCTCAGAGACAAAGGCCCAGCCTCTCCCTTTCTGGTGTCAGGTCATGGGAATCCAGTGTTCCTAGCAGAGTTTTGAGAGAGTTAAAAGATGTGTTTGGGATTGTCGTCTCTGACACTAGTGGTGGGAATGTCTAGGCCCTCCGGAGCAGCAGCCGCTGGCCACAAGAAGCTCCCAGGCAGTTAAAGTGCGCGTGTAGACATGCTACAGCATGAAATGCAGACTTGGCTCCGGATGAATCTTCTTGTGCAGAATGCTTGGGACCAAAAGGTTTGGGGATTTCAGATTTTGCAGTATTTGCATATACATCATAAGACGTCTTACAATAGATACGTCTGAACGTGAAAATCATTTATGTTCCACATCCACCTTATCCACATAGCCTGAAGATAATTTTCTTTTGTATGGGAAACAAACTTCCATAGTGTGGAATTTTTCTGTTTGTAGTGTCTTCTGTACTCCAAAAGTTTCATAGTTGGGATCATTTTTTTTTTTTTAGAAACATAAACATCTCTATTTCTTTTTTCTTTTTCTTAAATTTTATTGGCAAGGTGATGTACAGAGGGGGTACAGTTACATAATAAGGTAGTGAGTACATTTCCTGTCGTATTTGTTACACCCTCCCTCCTTTTTCTTTCCCTTCCCTAGCTCAGGTAAGCATATATACAATGTCCAGTGTAAGTTTGGGTCATTTGTGCATTTCAGACCTTGGGGTCAGGACTACTCAGCCTGTCCCCACCCCTCCCCCCCATGAAGTAAAACCATTCAATTAAAAATCGTATGCTGAGATTTTAATATTTGGACACATTGCTAAATAAGCGTATTAAGCTCAGGCAGGAAGGGACTCATCAACAGTTAACCGGCAAAAAGCCAGAATTGGAGGTATGGCTCAATTAGAGTGTAATGTGTAGAAAAAGCCAAGCGTGAGTGAAGGTCCTATGGTTCAAGCCCCAGTAATGGCACCACAATAAACAAACAAATAAAATTGAGCTTAATTTATCCTATTCCATTTTCCTTTTTTTAAAAAAAATTTTGTGATGCTAGAGATCAGACCTGGGACCTTGCATATGCTAAGTACACGTTACCATAGAGCTACACCTGTAGGCCCTGCCCCTACGCCTTTTATTTTTTAATCTGGCTACTAGAGAAATAAAAATCTCACACAAGATGGGCATATTTCTACTGCTCCGACCTGAGTTCAAATCCTGTCTCATCCTCCTATCAGCTGTGTGTGCTCTCTGAATTTTCCTCCTGTGTTACCTAGTAGTGCTTTCCTCACAGAGGGAGAATGTGTTGAGCTTTCAAGACTGGGTTTCAAACCTCTTAACACAGTGCCTGACACATAGTAGGTGCTCAGGAGGTAACTGCTGTGTGTTACTTCATGTTGTATGCTCATAGTGTATGCTCATAGTGAGGCTTGAACTCAGGGCCTGAACTCAAGGCTGGTGCTTGAGCAACACCTTTACTTCTGGCTTTTTTTTTTTTTTTTTTTTGCCGGTTAATTGGAGATAAGAGGCTCTTTCCTGTCTGGCCTGGCTTCAAACCTCAATGCTCAAATCTCAGCCTCCTAAGTAGCTGGGATTACAGGTGGCGAGCCACTGGTGCCTGGCTGTTAACTTCATTCTCCCGGGTTCACGGGCTTCTTGAATCTCCTTGCTTAGCTGGCCTCTTGGGACACAGCCCCAGCCGAGTATCCGAGTTAAATCTGGCAGCGCGTGGGAGCCGGAGGGTGAGGAATGATGGTGGAAGGTGGGAAGGCCTGGAGCAGGCCAGCCTGGATGGTGTCCAGCCAGGCAGCAGCCCAGGTACCAGCCGGCTCCAT
This sequence comes from Perognathus longimembris pacificus, assembly GCF_023159225.1. Lineage (NCBI taxonomy): Eukaryota > Metazoa > Chordata > Mammalia > Rodentia > Heteromyidae > Perognathus > Perognathus longimembris. The sequence continues at coordinate 51,720,796 of NC_063177.1, forward strand.
CTCAGGCTTTCCCAGCCAGAGCCAATCTCTGCTCCACTGTGGCTCTCTCTGGCTGACACTGGGTGCATATACCACGAGCCAGAGGGGACAACCTGGCTGAGGGCCTTTGTCCCAGGGTTTGTTGTGAGAGAAACAACCACCAATTTAACTCTCCAGGCTTGGAGTTGTCCACCTTCAGGGCTCCAGGAAAACGCCCCTACCATGGGAATTAGAAAGTATGAGCTCTAGGGCTTAGGAGTAGCATCCTTTTTTTTTTTTTTTCTGTAAACAAGTGTTGAATGTTCCTTGGAGGGGGAGGGGGGGATGACACATGGGAGCTGTCATCAGAGCTGTGGCCCCCGGGCTCCCTCCCGGCCCTTGGAAGGAAGGAAGGAGAGTGTTCCTTAGAAGGAAGGAGAGTGTTCCGCTCTACGGGGGGTTAGAGCCCCAGGCAGGTCCAGCCAGCTCTACTAGCGCCAGACCCAGGCCTTGCCCCAGAATCTGAGGGACAAACCCAGCAGCCTCCCAGTACAGCCAAGGCTCTTACCTTGAGCCGCCCGCCCCCTCCTTTCTCCCTGTCTCCTCCCTCCTTGCCCCGGGCCCCCCAGCCCCTCTGCCCCCCAGCCCCTCTTCAAGTAGTTGATCTGCTTCCTGTATCTGCTGCTGGGCACATGGCCTTATTTATATAAACAGGAGCCCTGGGCTGGGGGGAAGGGCAGTCTTGGGAGGTGGGGATCACTCTGCTTTTTTTTTTCTAACTGCCCTGGTGATCTTCCTGCCCCCTCCCCATCCCTTTTTGGGCCCTAGAGCTGCCTGGCCTTCCCAGCCATGGGGGAAGCTGCCTGGCTGTTTCTGCCAGGCTCATCACTATGGCATCGGTCAGGAAGAGGCTGGGCCCAATGGGGCGTTGGTCCCCGGGCCACCTGCAGCCCTCCTCCTAGGAGAAGCAGGGAGCAAACAGCCTTGGGCCTGCTCCCCAGAGATGTCACCAGGATTAGGGTATCAGCTTTCCCCAGCTTTCCAGGTGGCTGCTGGTGGCACCTATTGAATTCCGTGCCCGCTGTCCGCTCCCTGGGTTGTGGAGGTGATGGGACGGCCACTTGGGCTGGGGCTCCCCGGCTGTGGGGGGTGGGGGGGGATTGTCAGGGAGGGAGAGAAGGGGCAGCCAGAGAAGCGGGCTGGGGAGAAACCCTCTGAGGAGAGTCTGGAGCACCTCTGCTGGGTAGTGCCTGGAAGTGAGTCTGGAGCCCCTGAGTCCAGTGGCCAAGCCCCAGCGTGCTCCCTGCCCTGGGCCACCGGTCACCCCGTGCTCCTCCTCCTCCTCGCCCCGGTCTCGGAGCAGATCCTGACTTTTACTTGGAGCCCTGTGGGCCCATTGGGCAGCTGTGCACCAACTCTGGGCCTCTGCTCTCCTGAAGTCTCCCGTGCCGTGGCCCCCTCTGGAGTCCATACTAAACCAAGAGGCCCCTTCTGGGTTCCCGGGGGCCACATATCAAGTTCAACATGGCTTGGACTTTGTTCCCATTTATAGGTTTTCCCAGATGCAGAACTCAAGCCCTGATCCAGCCAGGGTAGGGGAGTGGGGTTGAGGGCCCAGAGCAACTGTAGCCTCCCTCCACCAGGCACATCCCCCTTTTCCATCTCCTTTTCTGGGTGCTAGGCTTGGGAAACAAGGCCAGGCCCTCACAGGTTCCCGGGGACCTGCCCTTAGGGGCTGGGGATGGGCGGCTCACGAGCTGACTCAGCACGGTGCCTGGAAGGGGGAGGGGGAGGGGCAGGCGGGTCTTCCTGGGCACGATGGGTCCCACCTACCCTTTGCGTCCTGGGACTTGCAAGGGAGGGACTAGTTGAGGCTCTGTTAGCATGTGGATCCCGGGGCTACCCGTCCTGCCACTCCTCAGACCCTGAAGCCACGTCACCAGTGGGCTGTAGAGCAGGCCTCAGTGCAGGGAGGAGGCAGAAGGTATAAAACAATCCTTTGAGCGTTGATGACGTGTGTCAGTCACCAGGCAAGGGGTCCCAGGGTACCTGTTGTGGTACTTACTGTAAGTGAAGCCAGAAGCCCAGAGACCTGGACCAAAAGCTTGGCATCGTGTGGGCAGCTGACCTGGCCCTGCCAGCCAGGCATATCTGGAACCGCCTACCCCCACCTGCAGCCCGGTTCAGCCACAGCACTGGCCCAGGCATGCTCAGTGCCCAGCAGCACCCAGGCCCTCCTCTCAGGCTCCTCTCAGTGCTGAGTACCCGGAAGGAAGGCTGTGGTTTCTGCAGCTCCCGGCAGGGCTGCAGCCACCACAGGGAGAGTTCCGCTGGGACCTGCTGCATTCCACATCTAGTTCCACATGGAATGGCTGGAATGGTAGAGCACCTGGTAGCATATTTGAGGCCCTGAATCCAAACCCCAGGAGGGACGAACAGACAGACAGACAGACAAGACACACACACACACAAACACACACACACACACACACGCACACGCACACACACAGCCTACGGTGTATTGGAAGAAGCACAGCTCCAAGTCAGAGACCTAGACTGGAGTTCTGGCTGTGTGCTATGAGGCAGTGGGCTTCTCTGAGCCTCCATTTCCCCTAGCTCAGAACCAGAGCTGAGAAGCCCCAGCCAGGCTGTTGTGGTGAGGTTGGAGGAGGCACCCCCGGGGATGCTGGAGAGGAACAGCACTGGAGCCAGCGGCTAGCAGTCCCTGCCATTCACCCTCGCGCTTTCTCAGGGCGAAGGCCCCGCTTTGAGGCGCTCAGTGTGGCTGGGGCTGGAAAGCTGAACCTGTCCTGGTAGTGGTAACTGGTCAGACCTGTTCCTGTTCACCTGGGCAGCCTGAGGGAGAGCAAGGGATTAGCTGGAAGGGAGAAGAGGCTTCCTCACTCTCCAGACCAGAGCTTGTTGGGGGGCTGCGGGAAGAGCCCATCTATAACAGCGAATCCGGAAGCTTCTGAGTATTCCAGCAGACCCCAGGGGAAGAGGCGGTGCCTAGGGATGCATGCTGACTTAGTTGTTATTGGAGATGAGGTGCCCCTAGTTCGGATTTGAGCAGGTGACAGCTAGGGCAAGCCCCAACCATCATCTCTCCGTCCTGTCTCCTTACCACACCCCCTCACCAATATCCCGAACCTGGCACAAGCACTGTCCAAGCATTTCAAGAAAGGAAAAGTCCCCCTCTCCACCCCCCCCCCAAGTAAAGAGGTGAGACCCTCATCTCCTACAGATGGCAGCTGCCTCCTGGGGCTGGCAAGTTGGGGCAGGAGGCCCTTAAGCCCTCCCTCAACTCCTTCCCTCCCCTCCCTTACCTTCTCCACTCCCGGCTGGCACACCACCCTCCACCACCCCATCTCCTGTCCCTTCAGTAAGGACAATGGCGAGGTCCAGGTGTACTCAGGGACTTACTGGCCCAGAGTGCTTCCACTATGTAATTATCTCACTGTACTTCTCAGCAACCCTGGGAGGCAGGTAACCAGAAGAATGGACTACATAAATGAGAGCCCCAAGGCTCGCAGAAGGAAATGACTTGCCCCAGGTCACACAGCCAGTAAACAGGAGATTTGTTGCTTGGCAGGCAGAGGGTGACAACTCTGGGCTAGCAGGCTGATCCTCAGCCAGAAGCCCCGCTCCAGCTTGGGGATGGGGGGGGTGCTGGGGCTCCAGCGTCAGATGCTTGCACTCATATGCTGACTTCTACCCTACCGTTTGAGCCACAGCTCCCCTTTCCGTTTTTTGGTGGTTGACTGGAGATGAGTCTCATGGACCTTTCTGCCAGGGCTGGCTTTGAACTGGGGTCCTCAGATCTCAGCTTTCTGAGTTACTAGGATTACAGGATTGAGCTGGTGGTGCCTCTATATGTGGGTATTCCAGGGCTGAGACAAAGCTAAGATGTCTTCAGCTGGACAGGGGAATGTAGAAAAACTCTGGATTCATGACAGGATCTCAGCTGGATATAGAGTCCCTGAGGATGGCTTTGTCTGGCCCAGGACCTCCTGCTGTGTTGTCCAACAGGTTTCAGATTATGTGACTCCCTTCTGCCTGGGCCATTTGGCTCACTGGAAGAAAGAAGGGAGCCTGTGGCTGCGGAATGGCTTTACTGTAAACCTGGTGACCAGCTTTTGGTAAACATCTGCCAACCCAGAGAACAGATACCAAGGGCTGAGGTCAGCCAGGAGCCAGTGGCTCACGCCTATAATCCTAGCTTCTCAGGAGGCTGAGATCTGAGGATCAAAGTTTGAAGCCAGCCCAGGCAGGAGAGTCTGCAATACTCTGATCTCCAGATAACCAGTGAAAAGCCAAACGTGGAGGTGTGGCTCAAGTAGTAGAGGGCTAGCTTTGAGCATCAAGCTAAAGAATGGAGAGAATGCAGTAAAAAATTCAATGCATATCCTACAAAATTAAGAAAAGTGAAGGAAGGAGTAGGTTAAGAGGAATGGTTAAGAATTGTTCATAGGGGGCTGGGAATATAGCCTAGTGGCAAGAGTGCTTGCCTCGTATACACAAAGCCCTGCGTTCGATTCCTCAGCACCACAAAAATAGAAAAGGCCAGACATGGTGCTATGGCTCAAGTGGCAGAGTGCTAGCCTTGAGCAAAAAGAAGCCAGGGACAGTGCTCAGGCCCTGAGTTCAAGCCCCAGGACTGGCAAAAAAAAAAAAAAAAAAGAATCGTTGATAGGGTGCCATTGATCGGGATGAATTGTATTCATAATCTGCTTTGTTGAATGGAAACTCCTTTGTATAGCTACCTAAAGGTAACAAAAATATATTAGAAAACAAACAAACAGGAACAGCACCTGGCACATACAAAAATAAAATGAAAGAAAGAAACCAAGGGCTGGGATCCCCACTCCTTTACCCAGTTGGGCTGTCGGGGTGCCTCCCTCCCCTCCCCCCAGGAGGGCCTGATGAGCCATTGGGAAGGAGGGATAAGAGAGCGTGTGATAAACCTTAGAACATAGAAAGGGGAAGGGGTTGGGGTGGGACAGTGTCCTCTCCAGGGCCACTCAGGCAGTTTGATGCAATGCTAGTGTCCCCCTAGGTCTCCTGAGTGCTGAGCCAGGCGCAGAACATGCTGAGTTTTTCCAAACCTTCCCTGGTGGAGTGGGGCAGCAGGGGTGGAGCCGTGGGGCGGGGGGGGGGGAGGGTGGGCAGGAGCGGAGCAGAGGACCTGGGCATTGCAGAATGGCACGTATCCTCCTTCATCTCCACAGCCTGAGCTTCGGCCTCGGCTCTGCACCATGAAGAAAGGTGCCAATGGCTACGGCTTCAACCTGCACAGTGACAAGTCCAAGCCAGGCCAGTTCATCCGGGCAGTGGACCCAGACTCACCAGCCGAGGCCTCTGGGCTCCGGGCCCAGGACCGCATTGTGGAGGTAATGCTGCCGCCCTCTTCCCCAGTTTCCTTCAGCTTCTTCGCTTCCTGATCTCTAGCCCCCCCACCCCCCCCACCCCGAACAGCCATCACTCCTCTACTGCTTGTTAGGGCCACGGGGCATAGTCAGCTCCGAGATGGGCAGAGGGACATAGACAGCCCAGAGGGTGGGTGGACAGGCGGTGCATAGGAGAAAGGAAGAGGGGTGGGTGGTGAATGGACACATAGGCCAACTCTTTCCTACCGCCACTGTCCTGGACTCTTCTTCACTGAACAAATGAGTACTCCAGAGCCGTAACTCACCTCTCCATCCAAGTACATGCAGGGGCTTCCCTGCTGCCTGAGCACGCAGGCCAGAGGGAGCTGTGTGCATGCGTGTGCACGTGTGTGTGCATGCGTGTGCACGTGTGTGTGTGTGTATAAATCCCCTCTCTTGCTTTGAGAAACTCCCTCTGAGAGGAAATGGGAATGGAATGCTTGGGCCGGTCCCAGAATCACAGTCTGAGAACCTCAGAGCTGGGGGATCAACTCTCCCAACACTTCTCATTTTACACGCGAGAAAACCAAAGCCCTGTGGGGTGGGGGGGGAAGCCAGCCGAGAGCCCGGCCCAGGCCTCCCAAACCTCTCCTCCTGTCTCTCCCAGCTGTGTTTGTGTAGTCTCTCCGTATTTTTTTTGGCTGTTTCCTCAAGTCCTGCCTCCCAGCTGACTGTCATGCAGGACCTTTGGCCTAGTTTGGGATGAGAGGGCGGGAGTGCAGTTTCCCCAGGCGGGGCCTTCTCCCCACCGCTGAGACCCACCCCTCCCCGGGCCGGGAACCCCTGTGTTGCCCACAGGTGAATGGAGTTTGCATGGAGGGCAAACAGCACGGGGAAGTGGTGTCCGCCATCAAGGCCGGAGGCGACGAGGCCAAGCTGCTGGTGGTAGACAAGGAAACGGACGAGTTTTTCAAGAAGTGCAAAGTGATCCCGTCTCAGGAGCACCTGAGTGGTGAGTGGGGTGCTCAGCTGGGTGCCCCAAAGCCCCGGATGTGGCTGGTGCACAAGCCATCGCTGTGCCGCAGGCCGGGTGAGAGGGAGACGGCTCCTTGGCTTGGGCTCTCCCTCCTCCTTCCGGGGAAGTCCAGATGTGAGTTCCGTGGGGAGAGAGAGCAGGGGTGGGCAGTGGTTTCTGAAGGTGGAATGCGACGACAGTCGTGTGGTCCTAGAGACAGGACAGTCTCCAATCTCCAGCTGACGGCGCCTGAATCTCCCTTCTTACCCCAGATTCTCCTTCCCAAGCAAGGAAAGGGTTAACTGTGGGGCAGCCTCCAGCCTCTGCTGGGCAGATCAGAGTCCACTGACAGGGCCCTGTTGCCTCCCTCGGTCCTTCTGTCAGGTTGTCTTGGAAACTCAGGCCTGCTGGCTCTGGAGAGGGTTCCCCTTTGGTCCCTGGGCCCCTGTCTCTCCCCTCCCCCTCTCTCTGCCCCTGCCAAGTCTGTCACCTCCCCCTGCCCAGGCTGAGCCAGAGGGGGCAGGGCTGCTACTCCAGGGCCGGGAGGGGTTAAGTGACCTCTGCTCCCCGGGTGGACTTTCTCCTGGGAAGACAGTTCCAGAAGGGGAGGGAGGAATCCCTGCTGACAACACTGAGGGTGAATCACCCTTTGACTTTGTAACAGGTGGGGCCTTCCTATCAGGGTTGTGCTTCTAAGAAGGGGTCCACATAACTAAGCTCCCCAGTTGGAGGGGACCGTTGGGCAGCCCTATCCCCATTTATCCCCATTTGGTCCAACCTAGGGTCCCCAACAGCAAGATGAGGGTAGAAGTGGGGTGTCTCCTTGAGGAACCTGAGGCCCAAGAAACCTCAGCCTTGCTCCTGGGGACCTGGTACAGAAACACACACACACACACACACACACACACACACACACACCCGAAATCTGGGTTCTGCTGAGATCACACACACACACACACACACACACACACACACACACACATACACACACACAACCCACCCACCCCCACCCCCGAAATCTGGGTTCTGCTGAGATCTTCAGATACCATCACCTGCCTCCCATCTTCAGATACCATCCTTAGCCTCCTGTGGCACTCCTCCCTGCCCCTTCCCTTCCCTTCCCCCTCACCCTAGGTTATCTTCCCTCTCCCTATCAGATTCTCTGGCGGCCCCAGGATCTGTCCAGGGAGAGGCCTGGAGGGCGGGGGGGGGGGGGGGGAGAGGTCCCCAGAAGTCCCTTACCCCGTGGCCTTGGAAAGCTAGGAATGTCAGAAGGAAAGAAAAGATGAGTCAGTTATATTTAGCTGTGTCCTGAACTGGGGTCAAGCAGACAAGGGAAGAGATGCACATGAATTATAAGCTAAGAGTTCAGAAGAAGCCCACCCAGCTTGACGGGCTCTTAGGAGTGGAACAGCCCCTCCAAGCAGGGAGAGGGGGTGCCTCCATCTTTCCCTCTTCTTTGCCCCGATCAGGTTTCTGATTGGCTGGTGGGGTACACTGCCTGCCACCCCCTAGAACCCCCAGTTCCAGCGGCTCAGAGGTTTGGGATTGTTCTCTCTCTGAGGCGGCAACTATACTTTGGGGTGTGGCCTCAAATCCGTTGTCATACCATCATCACACAAGGGCCCACAAGGGCTCAGGCTGGTCCCAAGAACCTTTTGTAATGGCTTCCCGGGGAAAAACCAGGCGGCCGGCCTGAAACTTCAGCCCATCAAGGACGATTCTTTTCAAACAGCTTTTTTAGCCGTCAGTGACTTCTGAAAACAGTTTGGTAGATAGAGACCAGTACATTAAGTAAAATTTATAATAGAAAATATCCAGGAACATTGCACTGCACTAAGGGTAAGTGCTGTTTTTCTGAAACTTGTCATACACACAGCCTTTGTGTGTACCGGGTCATCAAAATGTCAAACGTACTTACAGTGGGTTGCAGACAAGGACAAAACGTTGCAACTACTGGCTTTGGGTGCGAGATCTGACGGCCTGTCGGCTCCAGCTGGGGCTCTGGCCTCCTTTCCGTGCCCCTCCCCCCAGGATTTTTACCTCTGCTCTCTCCCTCCCCTAGGCCCTTTGCCGGAACCCTTCACCAACGGTGAGATACAGAAGGTAAGGGTGGTCCCCTGGTTTGCATTTCTGGCTTCTAATTTCAAGGGTGCTCTCCAGGAAGATAGTATCATTGGAAAGACAGCTCTCTGGCTTGGGCTGAAACCTCTAGGCCCAGTTCCCACCCCTTGCTGAGCTCCAAGTTATAGGAGTACCCCCAGCCCGTGGAGGGCCAAGGCTGTTGTAAGGGAGAGGCCTGGCTGGGTTCCTCGGTGGCCCCATCCTGGGTGACAGCCCCGCCTCCACCTCCCCACTTACAGAAGAGGCCATTCTTCCCCCCAAGAACAGAGCCTCAGTGTCTGGCCATGCTGCCAGCCCTGCTACTTCCAGTCTGAGTTAGAACAAAGCCCCTCCTCCCGAGGCAGAAGGGAAGGGTTGAGGCCATGTGCCAGCCAAAGCTATGGAGGGACCGAGGAAGGCGCTGAGCACCAAACCCATGCCCCAGCCAAAGCCTTAGCTCTGGGATGGGCCAGCTCGGAGCGAGGCCACAAGAGTGGGAGTCTGCATGGGCGGCTCGGAGGCTTGTGCTGGGTGACCCCGCGGAGGGAAGGCCCTGAGGCCCGAGTCTGAACCTTCTGTCATCCCATCCGTGGGTCTAGAACTATCTGTCCAGGTTACTCCTTCAAGGCCCTGCTTGACTGCTTTGGGGCTAAGATCTAGAGAGGGCTGCAGGCGGTTTGGGGACACCACACGCATTCCCCATGCCAAACAGGCTTGGTGTTCCCGCTGTGGGTCGCTGGCTCAAAGGGTGAGTCTGTTACGGAGGAGGATGAGGACAGAACAGGTCTGCTGATCCTCACCCCCTGCTCCCCGGATGACCGGATGATCAAGGGAAGCAGGCCAAGCCCTCTCTGAGCCTTTGAGGAATGTCAAAATGTAAATCTGCAATTTGGGTGGAGGGCCAAGGCCTGACCAGCATTTCTCAGGCAAAGGTTCCCCAGCTTCCCTGGTTCTAAGAACTTCTCGCCCTGTTCTCCACCAACCCACAACTCTCTCATCTCTGTGCCAGGCAAACAGTAGTGACGCCCTGGGGGAGGCCGTCTCCGAGAGCCCCAGGCCAGCCCTGGCAAGATCCACCTCCAGTGATACCAGTGAGGAGGTAGGCCGGCCTGCGGGGGGCGGGGACCGGGTTACAGGAGGCCCATTCCCAGGCCACGCTGGTTCCTGGCCTGCCTTTAGAGCTCATGTGCTGAGGCGCATTCTGTCCTTGTGACCTGGCTTTCCTGGGCATAACCCCAAGGAGGCCACCTCACCAGGGCCAGAGGATGGGGGAGCCTCTGCAGGCGCCGAGTCCCAGATGTGTCTCCCTCGTTTTATAGCTAAATTCCCAAGACAGCCCCAAGAAACAGGACTCCACAGAGCCCTCCTCTACCTCCTCCTCTGACCTCATCCCGGACTTCAACATCTCCCTGGCTGTGGCCAAAGAGAGGGCCCACCAGAAGCGCAGCAGCAAGCGGGCCCCACAGATGGACTGGAGCAAGAAAAACGAACTCTTCAGCAACCTCTGAGTGCCCAGCCCACCGGGGCCAGAAGGGCCAGGGCTCCCCCACCCTAGCTCCCTCTCTCCTCCCGTTTCCCACCAAATCAACGCTCCAATCAACACCAGCATCTCCCTTCTTGATGAATCTGATTGTTCTAGAAACTTGGTCCCTCCCATGTCATGCCTTAAGGAAGGTGAATGTCTTTCCTGTCCTGTCCCAATCAAAAAGCAGACTCTGTCCCCAACTTCTCCCTGAGGGCCCATTCCCAGGCCACCCTGCACCGCACATCGCTGGGACCCCTGAGTCAGACGAGGCCGTTCTCTCCGATGGCCCCACGTCATGATCGGGTCTGGGAACCGACGCCAGCGGTCACCATGACAGTGGACCAGGCGCCAAGCATCCTGAGAGCTGTGGCCTGGGCTTTGTTATTATTTTTTAAGTGTAGTATGTTGGGGGGGGGGGGCGTGTTCCCTGATTCTCACGATTTTTCCTGGTTGCTCCACCTAGGGCATGGTAGCAGCCTCAGCCTTAAATTTTTTTTTTCTACTTCCATCCTTCAAGACCTACGTTGTGTGGGGCAGGCCTGGATGTCCCGGCCTATCCTTGAACCAGGCACCACCACTGTAAGGAAACGTCTTCAGAAATTCAGCTGCTCCAAACTGTATCAGCCTCTGTGTCTTCCTTTGATGCTTTGTGGGAGATGATGCATGGGTTATTGCCAGGGAGCCGTTGGGTGGCAGAGGAGGCAGGAGGCACCAGACAACCATCCAGGGTTCCCTGCAGCCCAGCTCGGAGCCTAGCGCCATGTCATTGTGACAAAGCGCATGGCTCTCCCTCATAAATCCTAGAGCAGAGCTGGGTTGGGAATGAGGACTTTGGCTCGACTCCTGCCCCTGCCATTGGGGTGCAGGGTTTCTAGAAGCGGGCTAAGCTGGCACCATCCATATTCTCAGGCCACTGCCCTGATTAGAGGGCCATGGTTCAGCACTGAGGAAAGCAAGCCAGTCCGCTGAGGCCCAGGATATGTTGTGTGGCAAGGTGGGAATGGAAGGGGCTTTGCAAGGGTGAAATGCCCTGACCCTCCACAGAAGACCCAGGCCCCCGAAGCCACATCCTGGAGGTGTGCCAGGGTGCCCTGCCAAAAGCTGGGGCTGCAGGGCTAGTGATTCCAGGGCAGGTACTCGGGGAGAAGGAAGGGAAGTTGGCCCCAGACTTTTCCCAGCCTATGAAACCACTGAACACCAGGTTCTTGCACAACTTAAGAAGACAGCGGATCAGGGAGAGGACCAGCGGAGCCCCGAGGGTTCAGAGAAGGGCCAGTCACCGTCTGACCTCGGCTCATTAGTTTGCATTCCATCAGCCTTGAAAGGGCCCATCCAGAGCCCTTATCTCAGCACCCATCGTTCTGTGCCCTGCTCAGCTGGGCAGAGCGTACCCTCACCCACCCTGGCCTGTACCCTTTTGACTCCTGGGGGAGGCTCCCACACCGGTGGAACGGGCCTAAGGATGAGTCCACGGGCTTTGAGGGGCCCCTCCCTACCTCACCTGCTGGGTGAAGTGCTAGGGGACCTTTGACTTTGAGAAAGCCAGAGACAGGGACAGCTTGTTCAGGGGAAATCCTGAGCGGGTGCAGAGGGCGCCGTAACAAGCAGACATTTCATTTTAGATGCAGCCTTTTAGATTCCAGCGTTCATTGCAGTAGGTATGACACACACCAGGTGTGGGGGGGGGAGGCCTTGGGCAAGTTACCTTATCTGGGTCTTTCACCCCTCAAAAATGCCCTACAAGACTTGTTTCCAAGGAAACATACGTGGACTTCCCAAGTGGCTACACTAGATGGCAACAAGGCAGGAGGAACTGTTAGGTGTCAAGGGGTGGTCCCCCAAGTTGAGGGGGGAACCTGGCATAGCTCTCCCTGTTAGAAGACACTGGCCAGCCACTGGGCCCTCTCAAGTCTGTACCTCCACTGCCCCCTTGTGGCCAGGTGGGATGCAGCTGCCGCAGAAGTAGAGTGAGAAGCTGCCTAGAGGACAGAAGGCAGGGAGGTCCTCTCCAGGAGGGGACCACAGGGCGCCTCTGCTTCTGCCCACAGCAAGCTCTGAGCGTCCTCAATAGGGATGGACCCTAGCAATGGCACTAGGCCGAGGGGCTGGGCTACTCACTGTGCTTGCCAAGTCAATCTGTCCTTCCAGGATCAAGCCCCTGGTCACCCTTGCCTATCACCGACAACAGGACTGAGCTGCCATCTCACATCACCCGCCCCCAACTGCATGGGACTGGTACTGAGACTGGGCTCCTGCTGACTCTTCCCCAGTGCAGAAGCTGAACGAGGAAAGCAGGGAAGATAGGCTGGGGACTCGGACCTATCATCCTAGCCGCTCAGGAGGCTGAGTCCTGAAAATCATGGTTCCAGACAACCAGCAAAAAGCCAGAAGTGGAAGTGTGGCTCAAGTGGTAGAACACCAGCCTTGAGCAAAAAAAAAAAACTAAGGAGTAGAGACCCTGAATCAGGCCCCACTGTCAACACACACACACACACACACACACACACAAACACACTCACACACACACACTAAAAGGAAAGCAGGGAAGCTGGCCAAGCCAAGTGCTTTACTCTCAGCCAGGGCCTCCCTGTAGAAAGGCCTGCCCCACTGCGCCCAGCCCCCTCCCACTTCCACCTCCACCCCATCCTTGGGATGGATCCCTGCCATCCACCCCAGTGAGTCTCCAGCCTGTCTGGAAGTGAGTTACTCGGCACTGCCAGGCAGAGGTTGGCATGGCAAAGCCCACAAGAGCCCAGAAAGGTGACCGCCAGCTTGCGGCGGGATCGGAGGCACCAGCATGTCACCCTCATGCAGGCTCTGGGCTTTGGAGTAGTGGCCTCGGTACCCCACTCTCATGGGAGCTGTCAGCTGGGCTCCGCCAGCTCATCTCTGTAAGGCTTCTCTTCCACGTAGCTGGTCTTCTCCAGAAGCCACTGCCGCTCGGGTTCCGTCATTGTCAGTCTGAGTGTCACCTCCTGGAAGACGTTGCTCACGGCCACCTGTGGGGTTAGACAGCACGGTCCACCAAAACACTCTTCTAGCCCCAGCACCTAGGCCTAGATCTTCCAGTTCATGTCCCTACCTGCTCAAAGTGAAGCTTCTGGAACATCCGGATGCTGGGTTCATTTCCTTGCCCAATTTTAGCCTCAAATGTGGTCAGACCTAGCTTGGTCACTCCTTTGGTGGTGTTGGAGAGAAGTAGGATGAAATCCTGTACTGACCCCCTCGCTCTTTCTGTCTCCAATTTCAGTCACCTGCCTCCAAACAGGCCTGAAGCAGGCTCAGCTGAACCCTGGTCATTCTTTTCCTTTTGTGTTCCCCCCTGCCCTGCCCCCCGGCCCCCAGCATCCTGCCCCAGTCCCGTCAGATTCTCTTACCATAGGACATCATTAGAAGAGCAGCCTCCGTGCCGAAACCCCGGCCCCTGCAGCTGGGCTCTAGGAGAAAGCACTATGGCTGGCACCAGGAGCCAGGCACTAGCGAAAACGGTACTACCGTGAGCATTCTGCCCACGGAAGGAGAGGTGCACCGTACCAAAAGGCTGCACCCCGAGGCTCCCAGCCTGCAGCCTATAATCTCACTCAAAGCTGACTGACCCCTGACTGCCTTGAGGTGAGAGGGATTCCCAGAAGAAGGTGAGGAATAAGATGCAGGAACTGAAGGGGCTCATCCCACAACGTGGCAGGAAGCTCCAAAAATGATCCATTTATTTTTGGAGGGTCTCTTGCCAGCTCTAAAGACTGATTTGTTGTTGTCATTGGTCATAGGGCTTAAACTCAGAACCTGGGTGCTGCCAGTGAGTTCTCTTAGTTCAAGGCTAGCACTCTGAGTCACAGCTCTACTTCGGTTTTCCTGGTGGTTAATTAGGGATAAGAGTCCCATAGACTTCCCCACCCACGCAGGCTTTGAACCTCCATCCTCAGATCTCAGCCTCCTGAGTAGCTAGGTGTGGGCCACCAGTGCCTGGCTTGAAGACTGATGATTGAAGACTCCACAAAACAGTGGTTGAATTCATGCCAAAGCCTAAGTGAGAAGCCCAGGATGAACCACCAGGCTGTGGGCTGGGAGGGATGGCAAGGGAGAAGTTTTCCCTAGCAGGAGCTGGCTCACAAAACATGGAGCTTCTGACTGAGCCCACAGAGGTTAAGGCCCAGCAGATCTGAGGACCGGAGGAGAGCCTGAGCAAGTGGAACAAACCTGCAATCATGACCTCAATCTCCCCCAAGGTGGGATCCTCCAGGTCTGTGAGGAAGAGGTTCACATCTCCGGTCATACAGCTTTCCTCACTGGGGCCTGGCTGGGCCCGCCACTTCTCCGCATCCAGCACAATGAAGGTACACTCTAAGGGGGAGGCGACAGGGTTACCACCTGCATCCTCCAGAAAAGAGAGGTGGGCATGGTGTTCCCACCCAAGCCAAGTACTGCTGGTCACACTGTCTCTGTGCGTGGCAGGAGAAATGGGATCCAGAGCTGCTTTCTGCTCATTTTAAAGTTCCTAATGTGCCTCTGATCTGAGACTGCCTTTTCCATGGGGCATCTATGCTTACAAAGAGCAGGGGGCCAGGCACTGGGGGCTCATGCCTGTAACCTTAGCTACTCAGGAGGCTGAGAAATGAGGATCACTATTCCAAGCCAGCCCAGGAAGGAAAGTCTGAGACTCTTATCTCCAATTAACTAGCAAAAAGCAGTTCCATTGGTAGAGTGCCAGGCTTGAGCAAAAAACAAAATAAAATAAAACCTAGGGGACAGCATCCAAGCCCTGAGTTCAAGTCTCACTACTAGCACACACACACGCATGCACGCACGCACCAGACATGAAGAACAGTAACCACCCTAGACTACAGCAAGGGACATGAGGACAGGGCCTAAATTTGTATTTACCTGTCAAATGCTATATTGTCTCTAAAGCCAAGCCTCGTAACTGCCCAGGGAAGAGGACAGAAGGGTCATTTACAGATGGCATGGGAATTATAAGGGTTTCGCTAGCACCTTCATAATGCTTTTGTGGCCCCAGGAGTGCTGCAGCTGGGGATGAGGAGAGAAGGGAAACTGGAGTTTGAAGTCAGCCCTCCCACAACCAGGCCAAGGCCCCAGCTCCTCACTGTCCGTGTCTTCCCGCCAACTGCGCTGCATCCCGTACTCTTGCTCCAGGGTCAATGGCTCAGAGGCTGTCAAACGCTGCAGGTCCTCTGACTGCATCCATTCATGGTACCTGAAGGAGCAAAAGTCTGGCCTTACACACTCAGGACCTAAGACAAGACCACAGACACAAAACCTGAGGAAGTTTAGTCCTACAAGAGAACAGCTGGAGTGGACAGTTCATTCTGCCTGGCTTCCCAGGCTGCCTGGGGGTGGGGGTGGGGGTGTCAGTGTGGAAGAGCAGTGTGAAACTAAGCATTCCTCAAATTCCTGAGGGCCAGCTGATCTCAGCAAAGAAGCTGACAGATCTCCACAGACAGGTTGACAGGGACCTCAAAAGGAAAGTTACAGTAAAGAACACCCCTTTATACCACCACTTTTGCAATCTACCAGACATCTGCCAACTGCAAGTAAGTCCATCCTATGACCAACTCAATTCCCACCTTCCGAGCAGTAGACATGGAAATAGCCCATTCAGGTTGGGTTGGGCACCAGTGGCTCACGCCTGTAATCCTACCTACTCAGGAAGCTGAGATCTGAGGATCACAGTTCAAAGCCAGCCCAGGCATAAAAGTATGTGAGACACATCTCCAATTAACCACCAAAAACCAGAAGTGGAGCTGTGGCCCAGGAGGTAGAATGCCAGCCTTGGGTAAAAAAGTCAAACAAAAGTACAAGGCCCCGAATTCAAGTCCTAGTATTAGCACAAAACAACAACAACAAAATCACCAGCTGATCTTTGCAAGGCAAACGAATATTAAATCTCCAAGAACTGAGAATATCCACTGACACCAGGGAATGTCACTAACTTACAGCCGGGTGGGGACACAATTTTAATTACTATTTTGCTTTCCTACATATATTTTGTGGACATAAAATGATTCCTTACTGAAAAATCTAGCAACCAGTTGAAGAATGAAAAGGGAAAATACTAAGGAGTTGGGTGACTTCTTCCCAGAAGCTATAGTCTTCCACTTCGGCTTCATTTTTCCTGTACGTTTCTTCTTCACAAAGGAAACATACAGGAGTTTGGGCAGTACTAAGGAAGGCCTCTTCACTATGTGCTGGGGAGCTAGCAACCCCATATGGAACTTCAATTGCACACACACACACACACACACACACTGCCCTCCGGTGGGAAGTTACCTAGGCACATGCTCAGACGTGTAGGGTACCAAGACCACCCTCTTCCCCAGCAGCATGGTGTTCTCATTCAGCCTCATAGCGGCAACCTGCAGGGGGTGTGGGGGACAGAGCACAGATGCAAAGACTTCCGGGCCCCTTTCTTCCCACTTAGGGTGGGAAGGCAGGCTCTGTTGCCTGCAGTGGGGCCCGACAAGGGCCCTCGGGAGTCCTTTTCCTTCCAAACATTGGGGAAAACAGGCTCCAAACTCTTTAAGAAAGAGAACCGAACCAAGCTGACTGAGAGGCGCCAGTGGCTCACCCCTTGTCATCCCGGCTACCCAGGGAGGCTGAGATCTGAGGATTACGGTTTGAAGCTAGCTTGGGCAGGTTAGTTCTTGAGACTCTTATCTCCAATTAGCCACCAAAAATCCCGACGTGGTGCCGCGCCTCGAGTGGGAGAGCCCCAGCCTCGGGCGGGAAAACCCACATGACAGCTCCCAGAAGTAAGCGGTTCTTGGCACTCAGGGGCCAAGTGTGGACAGCCATTCCTGGCTGTCCTGTTTACTCCCGAGAACTTCGGTCCATCACACCCAAACACCCGGAAGCCAAGCTTCGTCCCCAGTGTGCCCGGAACCACCTTCCAAGCCCGGCGTTAGGCCTATTCCAAACCTTCCCTCCCCGGGTCCACCGCGGGACTCCGGCCCTTCCTCTTCCCTGCCCCCGCGGCCTGCTCCCTCGGCCCCCTCCCGACTTCTCAGGCCCCTCCCCTGTGCGTGGCGGTTCCGTCCCTTCCCAGGGGCCAGCTCACTGTCAAGCTCGCGCCTATGCCCGGCAGAAGCAAGCGTCGGCCGCAGAACCGGCCTTCCACCTCTCCCAGACAGCCACGCTGCCACCGCAGGCCGGCAGCCACCCGGCGCGCCTGCGCAGAGAGGTGCACCACCCACTTCCGCCACGCAGACGGCGGCCTCCGGGCTCAATCCGGGCCCCGCCTCCGCGAGGCGTCCAATCAGCGCGCGGCGCCCCGCCTGAGGAGCGCGCCGGGGAGGTGGGCTCTGGCATCCGCGCATGCGCGCTGCGGGCGCCGGTGCAGGACCCGCTGGCGCCGGCACCAGCTGAGGAGCTGGCGGTGGAGCCGGCGGGCGGACGAGGTGGTCGCGAGCGACCCGTGCTGCAGGTGTTGGGCCGGGAAGAAGGGTGGGACGGGATGGAGGAGGGCGCGACACCTTGGGCTTCTCCTGGAGGGAGGGCGAGGGAGAGGTTCCGAGCGAGGATCCTGAGGAGAAGATTGAGGGTGGGGAGCCCTAACTTAAGCGAGCTTGGCAGGTGAGCGCACGGGGAGTGGAGGCCCGGTTCCAGAAGAGAGGCTGTGGGGGGAGAGGAGTGGGGTCGGAGGGGGACCTCGGAAAGCCTCGGCTCCCTGTCATCGGTGCAGCCCCCGAACTGTCCTGGGTGGCAGCCAGCTCGCAGTTCCTGGAGCCAAATGGACATATGCATCCCCAATGGGTAGAGGGGGCACGGGTGGGGGGGGGGGTGGGACTTCGTGGCTCCGGGATCCCCTGAAATGAGTCCGAGCAACCTCTCTGCACAGGTCCGTACCTTGTTCAGCAAGAGAAACATTAGAAGAAATTCCCCCCGGATTTCCATTTTCCGGGGAGACCCTTCCCGCAGGGCTGAGTCTTGTGGCAGGTATTGAGGAAGAAGTACCTGTGACCAAAAGGAAGGTGTTGGGGAGACTGCAAGCTGCCCTCCCTACCCCATCTCGGCCCATCAGAAAGCTAATGTCTACCCTCTTGTCTTAGGGAGCCACAGCAGCCCCTGGCCCTGCACTGAAGGAAGGAACTTCTGCTGCTATCCAACCTTCCCCACTTTCTGGAGATGGCGGGTGAAATCACCGACACTGGAGAGCTCTATTCTCCCTATGTGAGTTTGACTTTTTCAGTCTGGTTTGCTTGTCGCTTCTAGGAGGGGTGTGTGTGTTATCCTGGTGTATGTAGATTCTGGGGGGGGGGGGGGGAAACCAGGGTGGGCACTGACTCTTAGACCCACATTGCTGCTGTCATGGCTTAGAATATGAGGATCCGGTTTATTCTCTTTTCAGATGCTTATCAGAGAGCAGAGAACCAAACAAAATGAACTTGCTCACTCTTGATAGTATTTATCTCCAGCTGCTACACTTGCATATGATGCTGCCTTTAAAGCATGGACAGTGATTGACAGCTGTTGATTTAGGATTTTACTCATCTCAGCAGTTTGAAACTACTTTGGTCTTCAGCTGAATTTTTCAAGTTGCACAACTTTTATGGTCTTGGATGGCGAAAGAGTCAGTGAAACAGAGACTTCCAGTTGCAGTTTGGTGTAGTCTGCAATTAGGACAATTAGGATGATTGATTTCTATGTGAGTCTCTACTCACGTACTTCTCACTCCCTCACCACACACACACACACTCAGTTTATCTTCTGGTAATATCCAGTTGTGGTTGTCACATCACAGAATCTTCTTGCCTGGCTAAAAATAATCATTTGAATAATCAAGACAGTGGACTCACATTGCTACTAAATATCATAGGGAAAGGTGTCACTGCTTGAGGTAGCCTCTTTCTGGAATTTACCTCCCTTAAACAACTGCTGTGCTTTACACGCACCTTTCTAGTCTGGGGAATCCCTCCTTTGCTTTCTACTGGTGTTGCAAATTGTAGAATTGTAGCCAGGCGCTGGTGTCTCATGCCTGTAATTCTGGCTACTCAGAAAGCTGAGAGCTGAGGATCACAGTTGAACGCCAGCCCAGGCAGGAAAATCTGTGAGATGTTTATCTCCAGTTAACCACCAAAAAGCTAGAAATGGAGCTGTGGCTTAGCCCTGAGCAAAAAAGTTAAGAAGCAGTGCCAAAGCCCCAAATTTCATTACAGGAAAGAAAAAGAAACAAACAAAACAAAACCCCACTAGCATTGCAGTGTGATGGATTAAAAAAAAAAAAAAAGAAAGGAAAAATGCTTCTGAGAACAGCTACAAGAAACCTTCCTGTTGGGCCAGTGCCATTCAAATACAGCAATAAGGAGCCTCCTTCACCTCTGTAATGATACAGGGAAAGTCTCTCGTAAACCCTGGAATGGAATGAATAGAGTTCCTTCTGTTTGTTGACTCATGTAATGGCTCCCAGACTCCTGTATCAGCAAATAAAATGTTCATGCTGCCCCTAAAAGTCACCATGGTTTCTGCTTTTCCTTAAAATATCCATAAACTTAAAAACGAGGAAATGAGGGCTGGGGATATAGCCTAGTGGCAAGAGTGCCTGCCTCGGATATACGAGGCCCTAGGTTCGATTCCCCAGCACCACATATACAGAAAACGGCCAGAAGCGGCGCTGTGGCTCAAGTGGCAGAGTGCTAGCCTTGAGCGGGAAGAAGCCAGGGACAGTGCTCAGGCCCTGAGTCCAAGGCCCAGGACTGGCCAAAAAAAAAAAAAAAAAAAAAAAAAAAAAACGAGGAAATGAGTCATTTAAAAAACTGCATTTCTGAAGGGAAACACTTTGTTATCTTCCCATTTCTTGTGTCTCCAGTCATTCAAATAGTCATTTCATAGGTTAGCCTGTGACCACAGGAGCTCAGGCAATTAGGCCTATAAGTTTCTGCTCTACTTTTTTCTTTTGCCTCGATTTCCTTTGTGTTTCTTGGTTAAGGATCTTGGTGCCAGGGCCACCTCTAGGTGATTGTCATAACCAACTGCTGTCTTCTCATCTATTGGGTGAGGAGAGATATAGGAAAAGTACATACTGGTGGAGATACAGTAGTGTTAGCTAGGAGGTAATGGTCAGAGTTTTGAGAAGGTAAGGCATTTTCTTCCTAAGGTGGGTATTTTGTTTGTTTTTCTGGTGCTAATATTGGAGCTTGAACTCAGGGCCTGGGCGCTTTACCTTAGCTTTTTTTTTTTTTTGCTCAAGGCAAGTGCTCTACCCCTTGAACCACAGCTCTACTTCTAGCTTTTTGCTGGTTAATTAGAGATAAGAGTATATCTGATTTGTCTGCTTTGGCTGGCTTTGAATCATGATCCTCATATCTCAGCCTCCTGAGGTAGCTAGGATTACAGGCATGAGCCACTGACAACATGAGGACTTCTTAATCCCACTCTCCTGGGAGAATGACTCCTGATTTCCTTTGAGACCAGAAGGGTTTATCATCCATTGTGTCCACATAAGTTGTGGAGCTGATATCCCAGAATCTCCTATAGGCCTTGAAACACCACATACCAGTTCATAAAAGTGCATCAGCCCTCATTGATGCCTTGGGTTTGCACACATCAGCCCGAGACAGCCTTTCTTAGCCAAATTGCCCCACGGTGAACCATTTTCCCTTCCAGGAGTGAATGCTTGCTTGTCTAACTTATTCCGCATAAAGCCTTTGAAGGAGCTGAACAGTTACTACCTTTTCAAGGGTAGTGATAAACATAAGAATGTAATTCAGGCCTGCCAGTGTCATCACGAGAGATCCAGGACAGCCATGTCCTCCTCATTTGGGGGACCAGCAATAGTTGGAACTAAAGTGGTGACTGTAATCAGGATACAAGATCTGCTGGCTGGTTCTTGCTGAAAATCATTGCTGTTGCTTTTGACAGAGAGGGCACTGACTTCACAGCCTTAAATCCTGTACTTGTACATGGCTTGTACATGGCTGTGGAGATGTGCCCCAAAAGAAGCCCCAGAGAGATGCTGGTGACTACAGCTTCTTGCACAACTGGAGTGTGTTTCTGGGTAGAAGTTAGGTCAGATGGAGTGCCTCACAGAGCTTCCTAGAGCAGAGGGACCAGGGCAGTGCAGTGTCCCAGGAAGCAGGAAGCTATACCTTCACCACAGAGGAAGCGTTGAGAATTAGAGGAATCTGTTCAGCCTGCATGTATAGGTCTTGTGTATGGAGACTATGATAGAAGTTTTTCTTTTCCTGTCTAGTACTGGAGATTAAACTCACAACCTTGTTCTTGCTGTGAAAGCACTAGAGTCCTGTCCTTGTATCTGGGGCCTTATTCCCCTACTTCCTGCTGCCCTTCTAGGAGGCTGGCCCCATAGAGCGGTCACGTGACCAGCAGAGGACAATGCGCCCTTACTCTCCTTCCTTCCCCATAGCTCCTCTTAGCTTGTGGCTAGACTCTGAGGTGCCCTGTTTATGTACATCTTATGACTGACCTGTCCTTACTGTGTACTTTTACTGAAGATAAAGGGGATTTAATGCTCTCTGGGACTGCTGAGGCCTTCTGGATGCAAAGAAGTCCTGCCTTATCCTGCACAGGCACACAGTGCGTGCTTTGGAACTAAAAAGTCGCCACAAAGCAAGGCAAATGTGGCTCCCCATTTCTTCTCCCAACTTCCAAGAGCTTACCCATAATTAACTTCTCTATGAGTTATTAAATCTTCCTCATTAAGATTTACTTGAGGTTCCTATGGACACCTGCTCCAGCAGTGGTTCACAGCTGGTGAGGATCTTGCCTCCCAGGAGACACCATTGGTAGAAGGAGAGTGGGGCTGTCAGCACCAACCAGAGGCCAGATTTGTTGCTAAACATCCTAAAATGCCCAGTTGCCCCCCCCCCCACCAAAAGAATAGCCTGGCCTCAAATGTCAACAATGCCCAGACTGAGAACCCTTGATCTATAATAGGCCTTTGAACGTTCACATTTCTATTCAGTGACTGTTCTGAAGTCAAAAATTCCTCTTGTACTATTTAATTTCCCCACAAAACTTTGCACTGTAAGCCCCAGTTCTCAGCCTCCTGAGTACCTAGGATTACAGGCATGAGCTACCAGCACCTAGCAAGGAAGGGTTATGTTTCAAGGAGTTTGTAGGCAGAGCCACTTCTGGCTTTTTCTATATATGCTGAGGAATCGAACCTAGGGCTTCATGGATACAAGGCAAGCACTCTACCACTAAATCATACTCCCAGCCCCACTGTGATCTTATGACCGAGGAAGGAACATGGCTTTGGGAACACACATCAGATGGCCTCATTACCTCTGTCAAGTAGGAGATAGAGCTGTCTGTCATCTGAGACCTTGAAGAGTGAGCTTTGGAGCAGTTACTATGGAAGTGCTAGGGGGGCCATGTTCAGAAATAAGTATAATTGGATGCTGCCATACTCCTTCATGAAAGACCCCCTCGTTTATTATGCAACCATCTTCGTTCCAAAGAAAATACATCGGGAGCCTTTGGCAGCTTTGGTTCATGAAGGAAGGAGAGTAGACCTTGTCCTGGGTTAGAATGGGGGAGGGGGAGGTTGAGGGAGACTCAGGCTATGCATACTCCTATAATCAACTGGCTTTCAATCAAGAAATGAAGGCACCTGGTACCCAGCAGGGGGAGGCTTCTGGCTGGAGAGGTAGAAGGTTGAGGTGGCCGGAGGGAATAGAGGCATTGGCACTAGAGTTGGGGGTTCAAGTCAGAATAATTTTTGTAGGTGCGATCTTAGCAAAAGAAATAGTTGTAATTAACTGAGCTAGGGACAAGGTGGCCAAGTTAGACCAAGTTTGAAACTGGGCGTCGGTGACCTGACACATCACCCTGAGGTTTGTTGTGGGTTAGGTGCTAGAGTAACTGCTAATAGAAATGGGGTTTCTTCGGGGGGCAATAATATAGAATTAGGTGGTAGTGCCGGTTGCGCAACCTCGTGTTACTAAAACCTACTACATTGTGTACTAAGAAAATTGTATACTGAGAAAATTTATGTCATGTGAATTATATTTCAGTTATATACCAGTACTGGGACTTGAACTCAGAGCCTTGCACTCTCACTTGGCTTTTTGGCTCAAAGCTGGCACTCTACCATTTAAGCCATACCTCTACTTTCTACTTTTTGCTGTTAGAGTTAAGTACCTTTTCTGCTGGAGCTGTTTGAACCAGGATCATCAGATCTCAGCCTCTGAAATAGCTAGGATTAGAGGTGTGAGCCATCAGTGCCCAACCTGTTTCCATTTTTTAAGTCCTGAAATTGACATAGGGTAATGGATAAAGTTAAGGAAGCATGATTGTCAGTGTCCCAAAGGGCAGGGAGGGAAGGAAGTGGAGACAGGAAGTCTCAGAGAAGTTTCTTGGAGGTCAGTGTTCTGGGTTCTCTGTTTTTTTTTTTTTTGCCAGTCCTGGGCCTTGGACTCAGGGCCTGAGCACTGTCCCTGGCTTCTTTTTGCTCAAGGCTAGCACTCTGCCATTTGAGCCACAGCACCCACTTCTGGCCTTTTCTGTATATGTGGTGCTGAGGAATCGAACCCAGGGCTTCATGTATATGAGGCAGGCACTCTACCACTAGGCCACATTCCCAGCCCGCGGGTTCTCTCTTGGCCCACGACACTCTGTCCTCAGGAAGACTTCAGCCCGCTGAGCAGAGCAAACATCTGTGCCAGTGCTTTGAGTCGTAGAAAAGGATGACAGTGCAAGTGGAGACTAAAACTGAAAGGAACTGGCAGATCACATGGCTTTGGTGCTTGAACACCTGATACCTCGTTGACACCTCTGAAGGAGCCTGGCTCCTTAGGACCTGGGTGTCCCTCTCCCTCCTTGCCTGCCTCCGTGTTGAAGGTCTGGGAAATGCTGCAAGGTTGCACTGTCCCCACCCCTAACCCCAACCCCACTCTAACACATAACCGAACCCTAACCCTAACCTCATCTAACGCATGCCCCAACCGTAACCTTAACCCAAAGCCTAACCCAAACACTAACACAGACCCCCATCATGCACCCTAACCCATACTCGCACTCTTAACACATACTCTATCACAGATCTGTACCCTAACACGTACTCTTAGCCACTCACCGATCTATTGAGGGCTAAGTTGGTTAGTTTCTGGACTTAGATGTCATTCCTGTTGATTCCAGGTTGGGCTGGTGTACATGTTTAACCTCATCGTGGGCACGGGCGCCCTCACCATGCCCAAGGCCTTCGCCACAGCTGGGTGGCTTGTGAGCCTGATCCTGCTGGTGTTCCTGGGCTTCATGAGGTAAGAGCTGGCTGCAGGCTGTCACATGGGAGCTGGGAAAATGGCTTTCTACCTTTTTTGTTGTTGGTTGGTGGTGGTTGTAGGGCATGAACTTGGGGCCTGGTCACTGTCCCGGAGCTTCTCTGCTCTTTGAGCCACAGCACCACTTCCGGTTTTGTGGTAGTTAATTGGGGAGAAGACTTTCCTGCCTGGACTCACTTCAAACCACTATCCTCAGGTCTCAGCCACCTGAGTAGCTAGAATTAGAGGTATGAGCCACCGGCACCCAGGCTTTCTACCTTATATTAGGTGGGTCCCAAGCTGGATGTCCCTGGAGGGAGGGACAAAGATGCCCGGTCCCTTGTGCCTCCTGCTAATGGAGCCGATCCCCAATCCTGAGCAGACAGGTCAGGACACTGGAAGGTGCTTTGGTGTGTTTTATGCAGTCCTGGCTGCCTCACCCCTGCAGACGTGCCTTCCCTGCTCTGTATTTTATTATTTTAACCATCACTCCTGGCTCTCTGAGAAAACACCACTAGCTACGAAAGAATCCAGCGAACATTAACTGATCCGAGAAATCAGCTTGGAATTTAGAATTTACTTAAGATGATTCCCAAAGTAAACGGTAAACACACATTGCACATGCTCATGCAACCAGTCACTTAACAACTGGTCCCTGAAGGACCTTCCCGGGCCTCCCTGGTCCGTAGGGGGAGGCTCTAGGAGCCAGGTATGGGGGAGGGGTTCCAGCTGGTGCTTCAGATCAGACAGACTCCTCAAGTTCTTCACAAGGGGCCTATGAAGCAGCATTTTAGGACTAGGCATGTCTAGCACCCTGCACCCCACAACCAGAAATCCTCATAAAAGAGATGTGAAGGGATCCCTGGAGATAACCCCAAGGAGCACTTCCTTTGAAAGAGGCTCCACCCCTCTCTTCACACCAGCCACCATTCTTGTATTTGCAGTGTTGTTTGTTGTTGTTGTTGTGTGTGCTGGTATTGGGGCTTGAACTCAGAGCCTGGCACTCTCCTTTAGCTGGGTTTTTTTTTCTTATTAATTTATTTAGTTATTGTCAAGGTCTTCCTTAGCTTTTACACTCAAGGCTAATGCTCTATCGTTTGTTGGTTAATTGGAGATTAGAGTCTCTGGGATTTGTCTTCCCCTGGCTGACTTCAAATTGGGACCTTTTGATCTCAGCTTCCTAAGTAGCTAAAATGACAGGCGTGAGCCACCCGTGCTCAGCTGGGGTGCTTTATTGAATAAAGCAAAGTCCCTACCCCACCCCCAAGACTTACAAGTCTCCTGTGGGGACAGACAATGAAGGAAGTTGAAGGTACTGGGAATTATCAAAATAAGAGCATGGCAGAGTGACAAAGTGAGGGTGACTAGGTTTAAGTCCAGGCCAGAGGTTACGGGGGTGGGGGGTGGGGGGGGGCAACTAGAGTGAATGTTTGAAGGAAAAGGGTATGAGCACAATAGGCAGAATGAAATAGAGCAGAATAGTTACAGCAAATAAGATCCAGAAGAGTCCATGGCATGGACTAGAGACACACCTAAGGTTCTCATTTTCTTCATGCTTTTCTTCTCGGGGGGCGGGGGGACGGGAGGGTAAGCTTTGGTATACTGTTGTCTCACAACCCACGTCAGACTCTGGCTGGTAAGAACTCTGATGTCCTCTACTCGTCCTTGTGTGACTCTCTTGTCTCCGTTAGAGGACCTTCAGTACAGGCAGCCCTCTGAATGGGAAGTGGTTATTGAGGGATCCAGGTAGGAATAGCTGTGCACCCTCTTGCTAAACCCATTTGTGTTTAAACATGATCAATGAGCTGGCTTTGTGTAACCATGAGCCATTTCTTTATGCCTTAATTAAGATCGATTTGGGTTTCACTTCCAAAAAGAAGGGAAAATGTAAAGCCCTTAAAATGGTCAGTTAAGCAAGATAATGAGAAGCCTTTATGGCTGAGGTGATTGGACTGGACTGTTAGGTCTGGCTGCCTGAACCCTGCGGTGGGAGGGATGTGGGTAGACGCCCGTGGCTTCCAGTGGCTCCTTTCCCACCTGCCACCCCACTACGCGACTAAAGGGTTATACAGCTGTGGTCGGCACTCGAGGGCATAGAGGCAGGGCAGGTGGCCTGAAGAGAGGTGGACAGATATTCACCCCAAGTTGTTTGGTGGCAAGGATAGACTCAGGCTTCAGGTTTCATCAGCGGGCCAGCCATACTGTATCTCCTGTTAACAGAGCATTGGGTGGTCTGGCTGCTACTGTTTGTCACACACACACACACACACACACACACACCGCCCCCGGGCTTGAACTCAGGGCCTGGGCACTGCCCCTGAGCTCTTTAACTCAAGGCTAATGTTCCCCCACTTTGAGCACAGCTCTACTTGCAGTTTTCCGGTAGCTAACTGGAGATAAGACTTTCCTGCCAGGGCTGGCTTTAAACCACTATCCTCAAATCTCAGCTTCCTGAGTAGCTAGGATTACAGGT
>NC_063177.1:51747969-51771681 GCF_023159225.1 Perognathus longimembris pacificus
GTGAGCCACCGGTGCCCAGCCTACTGTTTCCATAACAGGAAGAATAGCTGCTTTCTTCACTCTGGCCCAACGTCATGGTAAAGTGTCTGGTGCTACCTCCCTTTAGATTCGGGCCACAGTAATGTAAGCTTATTTTAATAGTAGCCACATTATTCTGAAAGTAAAAGTCCTGCCAAAGAGAATGGGATGGATTCCAGAACTGCAGTCCAGTTCACTTATCCATGCTGCGTTAGTGTCTGTAATTGGGAGTTGGCCACTTTTGTTGCCCTAGCAGGGAGTGCCTCCTATCCTTCCAGAAGCTCTGGGAAGCCCTTGTGAATCAGCCTCCCCTCCCAACTCAGAGCACCCAGCAGGCCCCTTCCAGACACTGCACCTCTTCAACTCCAGCTCCCCTTGAGAAGCCTCCTTCTCCTCAGCTTACTTCACACCCCCTTTTCCTGTGCATCACAAATACATCCTAAAGGTAGCCAGTGACAGTAAAAAGTCCCTTCCCAGAATTCCTCTAGGGAAAGCTTTCAGAAGAGACCATGCTGTGGGTACTTCCTGCAGTCTCCTCCCTGCAATTAACACATGCCTTCCCCCCCACCCCACCCCCAGCTTTGTGACTACCACCTTTGTGATGGAGGCTATGGCCGCAGCCAACGCACAGCTCCGCTGGAAGAGGATGGAAACCCACAAGGTGCGTGTTGCCATTGTCTCCTTGCAGGACCTCCAGTCACTTGTGTCCCCAGTACATGCTCAGCGGCCTGCTCCTCCTCCCCGTGCCTGGAGAGCTCCCTCCGCTCCCAGAGCTGCAGCTGGCTGGCAGCGAGGCCTGAACAAACGCAGGGTCTCCTGTCTGAACATCGTGGCCTTGGGCCCGCACACTCCCACCTGGCTCTCTTGGCCATTTTAAACCTTTGTCCTAAGAAACCTTCTAATGTTGATGTGACCGTACAGACATGTTGAGAGCTTCCTAATCAGATACCTGGAAAGAAAGGGTGAGGGCGATGGCTGCCCCTTGCCTGCGGTTCTGTAGGGCTGTGCACTCATTCTCTTCCCTTGTGTTTCTCTTCCTCGTCTGACCCTCTGTCTGCCAGGAGGAAGATGATGAAGACTCCTCCACGGCCTCTGACAGTGATGTCCTTAGCCAGGACAACTACGAGCGGGCAGAGAAACGGCCTATCCTGTCCGTGCGTAAGTCTCGGGCTTCCCAGTGGCCCCTCTCCATGGAGAGGGCCCTGGAGAGTCTCCTCCCAGACATCTCTGGCATTTCCTGCCTAGGGATCAGTTTTGAGATGGGCAGCAGGGGAAAGTAAATAAAGCACGAGCTTTAGGTGCCTGGTCATTGGCCTGGCCCTTGCTGGCTCTGCCTCTCCTAACATTTGTAGTTTAGCACATTATTTGAGCGCTGGGCCTCAGTTTCCCACCGCCTCTACTTTAATTGAAATGAATGAATGTCCTGTTCTATGCACTATACCCACTGGAGTAAATAGGGGTGTCTGGCTTCATCCTCCCCCCTACCCCTCGTGCACGCCATCTCACGGCTGCTTCAGCCAGGCCAGGGTCCGGGGCCCTGATCGCCCTCTCTCCCCATAAGGAACATCCCTGAATTCTCTTTAAAAATAGAGATCTGGGAGCCAGTCACTGGTGGCTGTACCTGTGATCCTAGCTATTCACAGAGACTGAGATCCAGAGGCTTGTGGTTCAAAGCCAGCCAAGGCAGAAAAGCTCTCGAGGTTTCCATGTCCATTTAACCAGCCAAAAAAAAAAAATCCATGTTGGAGGCATGGCTTAAGTGGTAGAGTGCCAGCTGAGCAAGCAAGCTGAAAAGTGAGAAGCCCGCAGTTCAATCCCTGGATCCAGCAAAAGAGAAAATGTCGGTGGGGGGGGGAGGGTGGTAGCTGGGGGTGCAGCTAGCGGTGGAATGCTTGTCTAGCATGTGCCAGAGCCCTGAGTTCCATCCTCAGCACACACACACACCCTCCAAAAAGCAAAAGGACTCGAAATGCTTGATGCAGTTATCCTTAAGAAGTTTTCCCAAGAGTTTAAGCCCCTTGGGAGTTCCCTTGGGCGAGAGGAATTTACAGAGCTCAGCAGCCCCTCTGGGAGCCCTTTCCAGTGAAGACCCACTTCCCGCCCTGTTCCTTCCGTCCCACAGAGAGACGGGCATCTCCCAACCTTTTTGAAATCACAGACCGTGTGGAGATGGGACAGATGGCCTCCATGTTCTTCAATAAAGGTAACGATTGCCCTGGGGTGGGGCACGGGGAAAAGGGCGACTTAAACCTTCCTTGCAGACCAGATCTATGTCATGCGTCCCCCACATTGACTAGGGAGGGGGCAGGCCAGTGCCATGGAGGGGAGCAGATGACCTACCTGCTGAGAGGCCTGCCTTGTTTTATTGTTTGTTTGTTTTCCTCTGTCCATGATATGAATAAAGAAGTAGCTAATGGGGGGGGTCCCGTGTCACTCTCCAAAGAAGGAAGCCCCAGGAGGCCATCGGGGGGTTTTTTGCGTCTTGCTGATTGCTTCTGTCCTGTCTGGGACAACAACCCTCCTTGGACCGTGGGAGGAAGCGCCCTGGGCACGCCTGGGTGTGTGCTCCAAGTCGCCAGCAGAGGGCGTTCGGAGCACAGGCCATGCTTGCCATGTGGGCGCTCAGCCCTGGAGAGCAGGATGACACACGCTGGCTGCTTCCCCTCTCTGCCTGCTCCTGGCTGGCATTTGGCTACAGCCTGCAGGGACCCACCAGTGTCAGGTGGTTGGGTCTGCCAGCCGTAGATAGCATCGTGTAACTGTGGCCAGTCTTGGTTTTGTGTTTTTTTTTGAAGACCAGCTGTTTAAGAGTTTCATGTTTAATGCCCAGACTTACCTGTTTCTGCTTCCTGGAGAATCAAGCAGTCTTAGTAAGTGCTTTCCATTATAGCTGTTTTAGAAGACATTGCGCCCCTCTATCAAGGCCACCGTTGGTGTATCTCCTGGGTCGTACCTGGTCTTGAATATGACTGTACTTCCCTTAGAGGTAGGAGGAACTGCAGACACTGGCTTGCTCTTTGGGACACTAGCCACTCGGTTTGTCATCAGCGGTATGATCTGATCCATCCAGAAGTGATTACTGGCACAGGCTGCCCAAGGCTTAGCACTACCTCCCTTTTCTCCCTCCTGGAATCAGCTTTGTAGAGGATTTCCAGAATTCATCAAAAACAACTTGGCAATATTCAGCTAGACCTCTGTGCCTTTTCCTTGTTCCGTTTCTCTCACTCCCCTTTCACTAGACCAAGAGGTGAAAGCGTTTCCTCCTGACGGGCCCCCGCGGCGGCCCCTTCTAATGCAAGCTTGGGAGATGAGGTACACAGTAGAGGGAGCATGTACACCTTTAAGCCTGCTTTCTCATCCTTGTGTTCTGCTGTCTGCCCTGATTTCTGTAAGAATTCTAGGAACCAGTGCTTTGTCTTTTCTCCCCCATGGAGCAGACGCCCAGCTTACCCACATCTAAAAGGAAGTGGCACATTTGTGTGGTGGCAGCCCCACACTTAGAGGAGCTTCTTTGCTGTCTCTGGCAGGGTTCTTAAGCTCTGCACTGGTGATATTGGGCCAGATAACTCTTCATTGTGGGTTTATGGGGGTAGGGGTTCATCCTGTCCTGGGCATTGTGGGCTATACAGCGCCTCCTGCTGGTGGTAGTCGGAACTCCTCAAATACAACCAGTTCACTCCAGTAGAGTTGGTATATAGACTCACACTCTGCCCTATTCGTAACCTAGATTGCCAGATCGTCACCTTTACCTTTGGCCTCCACAAAGGGCTTCTCTGGGGTCCCCAGTCATTTCTTGTAATTAGAAATACCAAGCCTAGTCATTGATGTCCTCTCAGGAAGTTCATCAATTTTCCTACTTTGTGTCTAGTAATGAAATTTTATTGATCAAGGAGGGCCGAAGGCAGTGTATATACAGCCAACACTGGAGCTGGTGACAAATGGCAGGGAAACAGTAGGGAGGAGTCAGTGCCTCCTCACAGAGAGCAGAAAGGCAAAGTGGAGATGCATCCAGAGTCTGGGGCATAAACAGCCCCAAGGGTCACTGAACTTGGACGTCAAGCCCATTTCTCACATGTCAGGGAAGGACATCCCAAGTAGCATGTTCAAAAAAGCAGGTTCCAGGCCCTGTGGGTCCTTTAGAAAATCATGTTTTCCTGATCTTTTCCCCCCTAGATTCCTAGGCACAGAACTGACCTCAGATAACCCAGGAGTGACATGTCCCAGGCTTTCCCCTGGGGATCCTGAAGGCTCTTCTGAGCCACCAGGATTAGAAGGGAACTGTCACTTCATTTTTCTTACTGGTCTCAGAGAAAACAGCCACCTGAGACCAAGTGACAACCAAAACTTGAGCAATTCCTCTGAACAGGAGTTGGAGACTGACTGTCTGGGGCCATAACCCTTAGGCTGTAGAGCCTGGCTGCTGTTTTTCAGAGCCTCTGCTCCGATCCTTACAGTTAGAGTCACAAAAAGAAGATGGCGCAGGTGGAATTCTTCTCATCGTACAAGATAAGAGATGTTCAGGGACCTGTCAGAGTGGAGAAACCTATCTGATAGAATTAGGGCACGAGCCCCGTGTTTCTGGCTTCTAGTGCAGGCTCCTTGCGCAGTGAGCAGGATGAAGGTTCCCCTCTACAGGGGGAGCTCGGTGGTGTGGTACACCTGTCCCTTGCTGGTTCTTCTCATAGGACGGGAAGGGGAGCCTTTCCCCAGCACTGTCTCTCTGCAGCACACCAGGCCAACCCGGGCCGCCAGGTGCTGGGTGATAAATCACATTCAGTGGAGCCTAAGTCTGAGGTCAGGATCCTTGAGAATGCAGGGGCCTTTCACACTCTCAGTTGTAGCCTCAGTGTGCCACTCCAGTTCCACCAGCTTCTCTGTACTTTGGGGGGGGGGGTTTGGGGGATGTGCACGTGTACTGAAACTAAGGCTTGAACTCAGGGCCTGGGCACATTCTCTAAGCATTTGTGCTCAGAGCTAGCACTCTACCACTTGAGTCGCAGCTTTTTGCTGATTAGTTAGAGATAAGACTCTCTCACTGACTCCTGTCTGGGCTGGCCTCAAACCTCAGCTCTCAGCCTCCTGAATAGCTAGGATTACAGACATGAGCCACTGGCACCCAGCTTGTGCTTCAGTTCATTAATTGCACTCTGTCTTGGAGCCATTCCGTGGTTCAGAGGGGGGCCCTTGGGGTTCAAGCTCCTGACTTAGCGTGTCTCTCCTCTTCCTCCACATAGCCTGTACCTAGTGTGAAAGCGCCTCTCATTCCTCCTGGGCTGGCCAATTTTTCACTTAACTCTTCCTCGTCTAGATCTGAATCCTGGGCTGGGTACATGGCTCAAGTGGTGGAATGCCTGCCTAGCAAGTGTGAGGCCCTGAGTTCAAACCACACACACACACACACACACACACACACACACACACACTCACACACTGTCTCTTCCTAAATTTGGAACCTCTCTGACCAGCCAGAATGAGAACCAGGACTTTGGGGTCATTTTTTCTACCTTTTGTAGAAAGCACATGGCTTGGAGAACTGAAAGCTAGGAAAGAGCTAAAGGTTTAATCATCAAAAAAGAACACAAACATCTCTTTCTGGCTCCCTAACTCGTGGCTTTGTTGCTTTCAGTGGGGGTCAACTTATTCTATTTCTGCATCATCATTTACCTGTATGGGGACCTGGCCATCTATGCCGCAG
Organism: Perognathus longimembris pacificus; assembly: GCF_023159225.1. NCBI lineage: Eukaryota > Metazoa > Chordata > Mammalia > Rodentia > Heteromyidae > Perognathus > Perognathus longimembris. The sequence goes on from NC_063177.1 coordinate 51,753,683, forward strand.
CTGTGCCCTTCTCCCTCATGCAGGTGACCTGGTGAGTGTTCCCCGCGAGCCCCCATGCTGTGCCGGCCATGGCCCAGTGGTCCTCCTTGGCCCCCCAGGGCAGAGGGTCCCCTATACAAGCACCAGCCCATGCATTTGGCCTGAGGAATGAGAACACTCGAGGGCCTGTCTAACACACGCCTCAGCCAGCCGCGCTCTCTGTCCTTAAGAGCACGCCCTGCACTGCTGTCCCTTTCTGCCATGTGAGATGGCTTGGAATCCCATCATCCCCCGGGCCCTGAGTCATTGGGAAATGGTGCTGGCACAGCAGCCCTCTATGTTTATGGGGAGTGACTTCTGTTTCTTCCCATGAAATGGGGAGCCACCCTGAGTCTCAGTCCACCCTTGCTTTCTCAGCAGTGCTGCTGGAAATGACTCCTGTGATGTGGAGAAAGACACCAAATCCAACGACACTGACCTGTGCTGGGGGCCCCTGCGCAGAATAGACGCCTACCGCATCTACCTGGTGAGTGGCCGGTGGTGTTTAACCCACCTCTCCTTCCTGGCTGAACACTTTCCCCAGAAAGGAAGGCCCGCACCCTCTACACTGCGGGGCCCTAATGGGAAATGGAGCGTATAACAAAGACTGTCTCCCGTGTCCTGACGACCAGGCCTTAAAGTCAGACATGGTTTGGAGTTCGCATCTGTGAGCACTGTGGGCGGTTTAGCTCAGGGTTTGAGGGGCACTGTGCAAAGCCCTGAGAGTGCCATATCTTACCTTCCAGAGACTTCCATATCTTGCTCTTACTCCAGGCCAGCTTAGGAACATCTAGGTAGAGTTGGGTCTCTTGACTGGACAGGCAAGATGGATTGATCTTGCCAGATACTGGTGGCTCACACCTTTAATCCTGGCTACTCAGGAGGCTGAGATCTGAGGGTGGCAGTTCATAGCCAGCCTGGGCAGCTCTACTTCTGGCTATGGAGTGCCAACCTTGAGCACAAAAGCTAAGAGAGAGCACCCAGGCCCTAAGTTCAATCGCCAGTACCAGCACACACACGAGTAATCCATCTAACAGTTTGATGCTGACCACAGACAGGCTCTGCAGACAGGGAGGGATCAGCCCAGCCCTCCTCCTGTCTCCCCACCTCCCTGTGGACTAAAGATGATGAATCTCCAGGCTCAGTCTTGGTGTGATTGGGGTGGAGCTGAATAATACGCCAGACGGGCCTTAGTAATAAAATACAATACCAGAGGCGGTTGTTTATCTCTGCCTGCTGCAGGGATGGGGTGCAGAAATGTTTCCCTTCAGCTTTTGCATCATCTGTTAATATTTTCTGTCTCCTCTTGGTCCTCCCCAGCCCTGGCAGGCATCGAGGTGTGCTGGGCTATAGTCTGACAGGTGGCTACTGAGCTGTTATGAAAAGGGAAGCAGAGGCCAGGACAGAGAGCCAAGCCTTTCTAGTGGTGACCTCTCGACTTGGTCAGTCCCATCCTGGCAAAGGCTTCCATAAGGCTTTGCCAACTGTGTCCTTACTTTGGACGTGGTAACCCTAAGGGCCACTGAATGAATGGGTTTTGCCTTTCCCTTCTCTCTAGTCCTTCGGCCTAGGCCACAGAGATCTGTTCCCTCTCTATTTCGAGATCAGTGTGTCAGTAGTCTGCATTTCTCCTCCGAGAATTCAGGGACGGCTTGGCGTGAGTCTTGTAGTAAGTTGTGTCTCTGGTCCTGCCACCTCAGGCCTGGTGGGAGTGGGCAGCAGGTTTCATTGCCTGGTGCTCTTTGGCCCTTGGGGTGGGCCTGGGACCAAAGAGGCAGGCTAGGGGCCCACGGCACTAGAGCCTTGTTAGCCACTTAGCCTTTCAACATACTTCAAATGACAAAATTCACAAAAGGATAAGGCTCTTCTGAATCTCCTCTCCTCCTGCCTGGTGGACAGGAGGACCCAGGGGGCTTCGGGGAGGAACCACGCCAGTCCAGCCCTCTAGGGAGTCCTCACCAGGGAGGCTGCTGGAGTCTGTAGACCCTGTCTGGCACATTCCCCCACCCACCGGCAACATAGGTACAGAGTATCGGCTGCTGCCATTTGCTTGGTAAATTATTCAGAAGCATTATTATTGTCTTGTTAAATTGTCCCTTAACTTGTGCCTATAAACCTTCCATGTGATAGAAGCCGCTCTCCCTGAGCCTCAATAACTCTGACTGAATAGAATGGAGACGGGCATTCATTACTGCCTTCATCTCCTGGATATTGCACTTATAATTCATGGAGCTAATTACCCCAGTGTCTGTAAACACACCAGACCTGGGTGGCCAAGGCTGCAGCATTAACAGGAAGACTGTCCCTTTGGAGCTTGTTCTCTGGGCTGTGGGTCCCATGGTTCGCCTTGCAGTTCCCCCGCTCCCCACATCCCAGGACTTCTGGCTGCCCTGGGGCTTTTCTCTGTCTGCACTCTTCTACCTAGTTCTGAGCAACTCAGGACAGACAGGCCTGCGCCTCATCTTGGAAGCAGTCTTATGGCGCTATGTGTGACCCCCATAGTTTCTGGTCCTCTAGAGCACTGAGCCTGCTGACTCTCAGCATGGGGGCTCGCTTCTCTCTGCAGACCCTCCTTCTCCTTTCAGGGGGGAAGGGGAGCCAGAGTCCAGCAAGCAGCTTCCTTCGGCCCTTACCACTGACCTTCAGACCACGCACATGCCTTCTGGGGGTGCCAGTGAGCCTTGCACCACCAGCTGTTTCTGACTTTACAGCGAGCCAGGCTCCACCCTAAATGTTCAGCAGGGCAGGGAGCAGGTGGGGGTACATCGAATGCAACTTCCTGCCTTGTGCACAGACTCTGTTTTTGTCTCAGGTAAATGCTGCCCTCCTGAACTGCATCTTTAAGAAGGTCTCGTACTAACTGCATCTTCATTGCTATTCTGGGGCAGTATGTTCTGTGGGATAAAGATACAGGCTTTTATATTGTGGCTTAATTTTCAAAAAGTCCTCTGGAAACCCTCTCTGCTTTTTCTTCCCAAGAACGCTCCCGAGAAGCACACAGAGAAAGACAATGTCTGGGGTATTAGCGACCCCAGGCCAGCCTGTGTGGAGCAGCATGATTGTGTACAAGAAGGGAGCTTTCTCTCCCAGCAGCTCCCAGTCATCTCCCAAAGCCCTTGACCTTAACAAGTGGAAAATTCCTCCTCCCCGACCCCCAGCCACTTCCTGTGATTCCCTGTGCAGCTGATATGAGTCAGTTTCTCCTCCTCCTTCCTGCTGTGGTCACAGGGAAGGGTGCTGCCAGCAGAGGGTCCCCCAAGCTTCCGGCTGCCTCACTTGGGCTTTTGGATATCGGGGCTGGCTGCCACAGCTGGAGCCGGCAGTGACCTGGGCCCTGTCATTAGGGCCCACGGGAGTGCTCATCGGGATCTGCCGTCAGCTGACTGTGGAGGTTCAGGCCCCCACCACCCAGCCCTCCTGCTCCTTTGAAGGATGAAATGAGAAAGTGTCAGGCGCCCAACCCTGTCAGGCGAGTAACCTTGCCTCTGGCCTGGTTGTGATAGGGAACAAAGTCAGAATGTGGCATTTCTCTCCTTCCTCTCCTGCAGGGCCCAGGAGCCAAGGGCCTCTGGGAAGTGGCGTGCAACTGGGTTCTGTCCCCGGGCCTGAGAGCTGTGCTATTGTCTCCTGGTCAGGTACTCTTACTGCCCCAGGGCTGACATCACCCAGCCTAGCCTTCCACCCCTTGTCCAGATTTGTCCCCTCTTCCAGCAAGTGTCAGAAGGAAACCCCGACGGAGCTCTGGAGACTCCCTGAGTGCCGAAAGCTTCTTGTTCAGAAAAGCAGGCGATATCCACTACTCACTGGTGGGCAGGCATCAGCCCAACGGAGCCAGAGCACAGATGGCAAAGCAGGGCTTATCCTGGCTGGAGACGCGGCCACAAACTGGCCCTGTTGAGCAGGGGGGCCCTTGTTGGCTGCCTTGGGACAGGCCAAGGTCACCCTGAACCCTTGAGGAGCTGGGAGATCCACCTCACGGGCAGAGGTGGCTCTGGTACAAAGATGCAGTCTGTAGGTATCTGGCCTCTCTATAGATCGAGGGCATCTTTCCCTCCCTCCTTCCCCTTACCCCCTTGAAGAGCTTGGAGCACGGGGGAGTTCTGCCCACCAGTCTCTTCCTAGAGAATGGCCACTCATAGATTCAGCTAAGGTTACTGTGGGAAGGGTCCTTCCAGGCCTTCACCAAGGCCTTGTCCATTGGGTCTGCAGGAGATCATGGTTTCTGATGCCTCCTTGGCTCTTGACTCACGCCACAACTGTGGCCTTTGTTGCTTAAAACAAAAGGCCAGTCGTGCTTTTTTAACCAGTGGTCTCTCCCTAAAACAGGCCCACTCAAGGAGAAAGTACCCCCTTTGTGAAGGGCGTCGTGTGCCCACATGGCAGGGCTGCCCAGGGTGAGAAGTTCCTCCTGAGCTCCGTTCCTCTCCTCCGTGTTACCACTGACTTCTTCCAGGTTTCTCAGGCTTCCTGGTCACACACCCAAGTACACAGTATCATTTCATTTTATGAGGGGAGGGCAGGTGGGAGGGACCAAGACTGAGAGACCGTGGCATGCTGGGACAGGGTCCCAGTTATGGAGACTCAGATCCATGTGCTCTGCTTGTCCAGTGACCCTGGCTGTACTGTGCAGGTTGATGGACAAGAAATGCCTGTTTGTCTGTCCTTAGAGCCTGGTGTTAACTGGGGGTGGGGGTGGGGGCAATGTTCACGCACATGGTGTCCGGCCGGCATTCTCAGGAGATTGGGACTGCGCACCTGAGCTTGGTGAGCACCTCCTCGCTGTGGATTTGGGCATCTGTCTCTCGTCCCTCACTCCTAAGTACTGAGGTTGACCTATCCTAGTGACTCAAGTAGGGTTGGAATTGGGCACCTCTTCCCAAGGACATTCTCTTCCCCCGCCATGCTCTCTCTGTACTTCCAGCCTCCGCCTCTGTGCCCTGTGGCTGTGGCATCTGCTAATAAGTGGGTCACCGCTGCCGTCTCTTGAATATTTATTCTTACCAATTCTGGGGCAGGAGGTGGCCTAGAGGCCTTCAAGACCGGTGAGGAGGGACAGTTCACACGGAGCAACAAGTCTGAGGAGCTGCGGTGACTTCACAAGATATGGGCACCCTTGGGGTGATGGTGTTGCACTCCCCTGTGATATTTGCACACTCAGGCTATTTTCTGCAGCAGTGATACCCCCAGATTTGCAGAGTAGACTCTGCTAAGAAATGGGGCCTGGCAAAGCAGGAAAAGTGGGCGTTCGCTTGGGAGGAATAGACATGAACTCTGACAGAGGAAGTGAACTGTCTGTGTCCCAACAGGTTGGTCCCTCCTGGAAATAGCAAAGCAGGAGAGGGATAGGGCCGAGATTGGGGAGGGTGCTGGGGCTTTCAGGTGCTTCCTTGAAAGGATGGTGACACTGCCCCCTCCCCCCCCCACACCGGACTGGATTGCCAGGAACACCCAGCCCCTTTCCTGTCCTTTCTCCTCTCTCCCAGCCATCTCTTGGTGGCTTCACCCCAGTCTGTTCTGAAGGCTCCAGGGGGCTGGGTTTGTTTTGCTGGTCATCCTTCCCCTGTCCATGGAAGGGGGCCGCCAGAGCCGGGGAGCTTGGGGGCAAGTTCGTCCCTTGCTTCTTGAGGAAGAATGGATTTTTTCCCCACTCTGCGGAAACGTAGGTGCCTGCTCACCGAGTACTGAAATACTGAGTGAGCCCACCTCCAGTGATCACACTCGGATTGGAGTGACACATGTGGAAGGATTGGCTTGTCTCTTTCTTTTCCAAGAGAAATCAATAACCCAGGGACAGGCCTGTGTTTTTCTTTGTCTTTTTTTTTTTTTTTAAACTTATCCCTGGGAGCTGTCTGTATCTCCTCTTGAAAGTGACCTTGTGTTTTGGGGTACATCCCCTGCTTCCCATCCCTTTGTAAATGAAATGCAGGCCACCTGTCACCATCTGCATGGGATCCCTGAGCCCTCACCTGCCTCCAGCAGCCCAGCAGCCTCACCGTGGCCCCAAACAGCCTCCAGTCCTCCCTGGACTGACTGGGTTGCCCCAGAGGCCCTGTGTTTTCCAAGGGCATCAGGCAACCCCTCCCTGAGCCACTGTGTGACTGCTTCCCCCTCTGTCACACCCAGCTTCTGAGTGCTTGGCCCATGTCCCCTCCTCCTGCGCAATGAGAGGATTGTTTTTATTTTTAATGGCGCATAGGGACATGGGTCCTCTCCGCTGGAATCAAGCCCACCATCTATTATCTCCCATGGCCAGTACCTGATGCTGCAGCCCCGAGGACAGTGCTTACTCCCTGTGCATCCCTCCGCCCTGTCAGCTGAAGCCAGTTCTGGGGCTCGGGGTCACCAAGCAGCAAGGAGTGCTGTCTTCTGTACGGACCCCACTGCTCCCTCCCCAGCCTCAAAAGCTACTCACCGTGCTACTCAGGGTCCCTCAGGGTGATGGGGATTGTGTTCCAGCTCCTGGGCCAGGTAGACCACTCCGACCCCCCGCTCAGCCTAGCAGGGGGAGGTGCCTCTCTGGCCCTTTTAGATGGCCATAACCCGCTCCTTCGTGTGGAGAGTGAGGAACACAACCTTGCAGATAGCACTTGCCCCAAGCGAACCTGTTCACTCCCAGGCACTTGGACCCATGGCAGCTTGGTTTCCCTGGTTGCTCGTGTGTTTCCGTACCACACTCCCCGGTTCACACCGGGAATTGGAGCTTGAACGTAGGGTTTGGGCACACTCTCTTAATTTTTTTTTTGTCTCAAGGCTGGTGGCGCTCTACCGCTTGAGCCACAGCTCCACTTCCAGCCTTATGATGATTAATTGGAGATGAGTCTCTCAGACGCTCGTGTCCAGGCCTGCTTTAAACTGCGATCCTCAGATCTCAGCCTCCTGAGGAGCTAGGATTGCAGGCGTGCGCCACCGAGGGCCCAGCTGGGACCAAAGATTTTATATGCCAGCTAGGCAAACGCTCAGGGACAGCACCCAGGCCCTGAGTTCAAGCCCTACATCCACCCCACCCCCCCAAAAAAAATTACGTGCCATCATCTCATCCCCACCTCCACCCCAGCATAATCCTAATATGTGCAAATGCAAGCCTACAAAACCGAGCTGAGTGGTTGTCGTATGGGATTTCCATACCTCACAGAAGGAGGAGCCGCGCGTCTCCCTTAAGTACTCCCTCGTGGGTTTAACATGTTACTCTGTGAAACCAAAGCAGTTATAAATAGAACTAAAGGAGCCCATGGCCTGTGCAGAGCCAGAGAGCAAAACCCGAAGTCCAGCTGGAAAGCACGGCAGGGGCCGAGCTGGAGTGGGCGTGAGAAGCAGCCCACCCAAAGGGCAACACCGGGGCTGTCCCCACCCCACTCCTAGGCACACACACACACACACACACACACACACACACCCAAGCTAGCCATGCTCTGTGGAGCTGTGGCCTCCACCCACGGCCCGCACTCACGAACTGGCTTCTTTGGTTGGGGAGCTTCCAAGTAGGTCTCCATGGGGTGTGTTCATCCCTGCCGGGGACCTTCTGCACTGTGCCTCTCCTGACCATTTTTATACATGCTTCCCACAGATCCCAGCCAGACCCTGAGCCTGACGCTCCGTGCCTGTGAGCCGTGCGGTCAGGAATAAAATCCCGGTGCACCTCGCCCCCTCAGCCATCCACCCGGCCCTGCCTCTGCCCCTCGTCTACCTGTGTGCGTGCATGTGCACACGTGAATGTTGCCATTCCCGCCAGAGCCGAGTCCCAAGCGGACTTGCTGAGCAAAGAGCTAAAAATGACTTTCTAGTCTTTCAGAGACTGGTTCTTGCTGGGTAGCCCAGGCTGACCCCAAACTGAAGGCCTCCTCCAGCTTCCCAGTGCTGGGATTGCAGATGGGTTCCACCGTAAACCAGTGACGGCTTTGCGCTCCTTAAGGAGCTATCTCGTTGCTTTTATATCCTTTCCTACCTGTTTGTTGTTGTTGTTTTGTTTTTGCTTTATCTCATGAGAAACAAAAGCACAACCACCTACCGTCAGCACAACCCAGCAATCTTTCCATAATCCTAGAATAACATAGAACGTAGTTAAATATATGGGGCTAACTAGAATGAAAACAATATGCCAAACTATTTTCCCTCTTCTGTCCCAGAGATGGTTCCAAGCACTTGGTGGCCCTGCTGGGTGGTGGGAGGTTGGATCGTCCCTGAAGATCCTTTCTGACACAGTGTATGTATTATAAGCAGAACCTGATGCCCTTCTTACTAGCACTCCAGGCTGGCTGCAACTGTTTAATTACATAAAGCACTCGCTCTAAAGTAATAACGGCACTCCTCAGTGTGGCCAGAGTCCCAGCGAGACACACTGGCTTCAAGTCAACCCCCGCATGCATTCTCCAGGGCACCCCAGTCCCTGAAGGGGCCGGAGGAGCCACAGAAGCCTGCAGGGATTAAGCGCCGTGTGGGGCATGGGTAGGAAGGGTTGCGATGCAGAGCTGAACCATTAGGGTGCATATTAATGATGCCGTGTGATTAATTAGCATGAGCTCTAGAAGTCTTCTGGATTCACCGAGGAAACAAAGGTACATCTTAATGAGCCTCCACGCGCAGAGGGAAGTGTGGCAAGGGTGTCACACTTCGCAGATGCTGCGTCGAGAGTGTGACTCCACAAGGGAGGGTCACAAGCCACCGAAGGCATGTTTAGTTTGATATGGCGAGAACCGCCTTAGCCACCAATCGAGAAGGTCCCTGGAAACCTTGATGGGATGAGCTCACGGGGCCCGAGGCCAACAGGCCTCTCTGGCCTGAAATGTCCACACAGTTCCAGTATCTTCACTTCTACAGATAAACTGTCTCCAGTAAGACTTCCCAGATTAGACCAAGGACTTCTCGATGTCTGGTTCCCAGGCCGCTGACCAACAATGTCTCGGCCCTTGTTAAGAGTATGGATTCTGGGGGCTGGGGATATGGCCTAGTGGCAAGAGTGCTTCTTGCCTCATATACGTGAGGCCCTAGGTTTGATTCCCCAGCACCACATATACAGAAAATGGCCAGAAGTGGCGCTGTGGCTCAAGTGGCAGAGTGCTAGCCTTGAGCAAAAAGAAGCCAGGGACAGTGCTCAGGCCCTGAGTCCAAGGCCCAGGACTGGCCAAAAAAATAATAATAGTAATATGGATTCTGAGTCAGGTACTGGTAGCTCACGCCTATAATCCCTAGCTGCTCAGGCAGCTGAGATCTGGAGATGGAGGTTTGAAGCCAGCTTAGGCAGACAAATAGGAGAGACTTTTATCTCCAATTAATCAGCAAAAAGTCAGAAATGGAGATGTAGTTCAAGTGGTAGATAGAGTACCAGCCTTGAGCAAAAAAGCTAAACAAGAGTGTGAGGCCCTGGGTTCAAGCTCCAGTATAGACACCAAATATAGGTAGGTAGGTACGTATGTACGTACATATGTACATACATACATACACACAGATATTTGGATTCTGAGGCCTGGGGAAGTGGCTTAGTGGTAGCATGCTACTTGCCTATTATGTGAGGACCTACGTTCAATCCCTGGCACCATTAAAAAAAAAAAAAATTCTCACCAGGCCTTACCTAGCAGATTCTAAGGCCATGAGGCCAGGAATCTGTGTTTTGCAGTAGTAATATTCTTGCTAGCCCCCAGTCCCAGAGAGAGGCCACTCTGGTCTTCCTTATAAAACTATTTGCCACCTGGGACCGTGCTCAGCGACTCCAGGAAAGGGACTGGCCAGTGTGTCCACAAGTGTCCAGCCTGGGCCACTGAGAAATCCCAGAGTGGCCACTGAAGGCTGCCACTGAGAAACCCCGGAGCGGACACTGAAGGTGGTCCAGAGCAGCAGGTGGCTATGATTCCTGGCTCCACACAGGCTGTTGCAGACGTTGAGTGTCCTTGGAGCCAAGGCAGGGTGGTACTATTCCACCTGAGGGTGACCAGTACCTGTCCCTGTCTTCCCTGACTACCCCGTCCCTGCCCAGTGATGCTCTTGGCTTCCCATAAATCTGCGGCTTGGGAGACTCCAGACCCCACAACGTGCCAGCCCACGTGCAGGGCATTCTGTGCTGACCACCAGCTAGGAAGGAAGCTAGGAATACTAGTGATTTCTTTTTTCGTTAGTCCTGAGGCTTGAACTCAGGACCTGGGTGCTGTCCCTGAGCTCTTTTGCCCAAGGCTAGTGCTCTACCACTTGGAGCCACAGCTCTACTTCTGGTTTTCTGGTGGTTAATTGGAAATAAGATTCTCACGGGCTTTCCTGCCCTGACTGCCTTTGCACCATGATCCTCATATCTCCGCTTCATGGGTAGCTAGGATTATAGGCGGGAGCATCCAGCACCCAGCCACTAGGGTGATTTCTAATACCCAGGTTAACAGAGCTTGTTAATCAGCCAGCTTGATATGCTGGCTCCCCTCCTTCCCTGCCTCCAAGGTTACTCAGTCCCCAATCTATTTCGAGGTCAGACGTCAGCAGGGAAGAGGTGGAGCCAGCTTGGCCTGTGCGCTCTTCCCTGCAGGGCTCCCATGCCCTGGGCACCTGACTTCCCTCCCTCCCTCCATTCCCACCCCCGTCGCTCTTCCTGCCCCGAGAGTGTGGAAGGAGGAAGGGAGGAGGCTGAGAGCCTCTCGAGCGATCACCTGGCTCTCGTGAAGCAGAGCACCAGTGCCAAGCACTCGAGGTGAGAGAGGGCGCTAGCCCTCCCTCCTGCTGTTCCTGGGGCAAAGGATCGAGAGCCAGACCCCAGGTCCCAGAGCAGTGGGGTTCTGACTGGTAGAGATACAAACAGGGGGTACAGGCCTCAGGGCATCTATATCTTCCACCACCAGCTGTACCTGCACAGTTGGGTGGTAAGGTGTAGACACCCTTCTCCAAAGTTGCCAACAGGCTAGATGAATGGCCCGGAAGGTCTCTGAGCCGTCCCTTGACCATTCACCTGGTCCTCTGGAGTCTGGAGCTGTCTTGTTCTTAGAAACTGTCAGGACTGAGCTGGCCACTGGTCCAGCCAGCCAAGCTGGCATGGACCCATTCTTATGTGAGATCGTAATACCTGTCTCACTCTTCTCTGACAGGCAGTGTGGATAACCAAATGTTAGTAGCTAAAAGTTGAGAGCCGGTAATCCAGGCCAGTGGTGCCCCAGAAGTTTTTCCCTTTTGCATCTAAGCCTGGAAGAGCTGGAAAGAAAGGGGGTGTGGCTGTCCTCCCACCATGGGGGGTTTCTCTGGAGCAGGCCCTAGGTGTGTATAGGTGTGGGTCCCTTGCGCTGCTTCCCCGCAGGCTCCTGGATCAGCATTTTCAATCCCCTCACCAGGACAAACTAAATGTTCCCCTCCACCCCACCCCCACCCTTAAAGTCCCTCTCAGGCCCCAGAGGAGAAAGGAGTCCTGCCAGGATCCTGGGCACAGTGCAGGGGTGTGGGGGACGGTGTGCCTGACCCCCTCCCTGTGGCCAGCCCAGCGCCTCACCCCCGCAAGCACGGCCCCGCGCGGTAAGACTTGTCCGTTTCTGTGACTCAGGCCTGACTCTCCATCATCTAATTGCCGTCCTCCCTGCTGGGAGCCCCTCAGAAGCCCCTCTCCGTGAGGCAGAACCTAAACTCCACACGGCGGGCTCTGTCCCAGCTGCCTGCAGCCCACCCCCACCGGCAGCGTCCTCCGGGCACGCCGGGCACCCGCAGGGCTCTGGGCCTGGGTGTGCCTTTGCGTTACCTCCCAGTTCCATGGCCCCCTGCTCTGCACTGGGCCCACGGGGTTCCTTCTGTGCCTCCTCCCCCACCACAGCATTAGTTGGACTTTTATGATCATGTAGCGACTTGGCTCATCAGGATCTCATGCTGGGTAGGGGCTGCGTGTCCTTCCTACTCCATCTAGACTTCAAGCAGGGTTGATCCTTGAGTTTGAATGGCAAGTCCACTTTCTGCTCAGCTGTCCTCTCAAGGCCTGTAGACAGAGTCAGCACAAATGCCTTCCTTATTCTTAGAGCAGCTACTGCCCCCAGCCAGACCAACTGCCTACCTAGCTGGCCCTCCCCTCTGCCTTTCACTACCAGGATGGAAGTTTCCTCCCAGCAAGCGCTAGAGTACCCTTGGCTGGGGAGCTGAAGGGAGGAGAAGCAATTAGAAGCTGTGACTTCAGGGCAGCCCACCACCCCCTCCTCAGCCAACGGAGAATTGCTCTAGGTGCCATTTCCACGGTTGGATCTGTTTCTCCAGGCTGTCCACCTGGGCCCGTAGGAGCTAGCTTTCATCTCTTTCTGCCACGCATGTGAGGAGCCGGCCCTCCTTTATAAACCCCGATGGCTTATAATCATTAAGCAAATGACTGTGTGGGTTTTCCACAATATTTATCTTCTCCCCCAAACCACAAGGGTTGTAGCTCTGGCATCAAATTCTTGGAACTCAGCCCACCACCAGGTGCCATCTGGCTTTTCAGCTGAGAAACACCACACAGACATGCAGTCCTGTCCTCCAAAGACAGGGCAAGGAAACAGGCTAAGGTGGTCACGGCCGCCCAGCCCAGCCCACCCCAGAGGGACTCACACACGAGGCAGCCCTGGGGAGGAAGTCTGAAGAGATTGTGGGGAAAGCAAAGGTCTGCCTCTCTACCGACAGCGTCTCCTCAGAGGGCAGCCCTCGCGCTGCTGCTGCTAAGAAGCTTGGGGAGCTATGGTGGAGGATTTAACTGTATGTAATGTGGGATTTGTCCAGATTCTGTAGTCTGGGGCTGAGGTGATGAACGATTACAGAAAGGAATCTGGATGTGTTTGAAAGTGTCAAACACTGAGGGGCGGCTTTTCATTGAGTGTTTTGGGGAGTAATGAGAGTGAACTCAAGAACTGCCTTTCTAGAGCCTCTGATGGGTCTTCCTGCAGACGGGGCCCTGTCTGTGAGGGAGCAGCCGTGGGCACAGGCCCTCAGGAATCGACGCTGATGTTGGGGGCCATAGACTTCCTCTTAGTTCCCCCGTCCTTCTTAGAACTGGCACAGAGGAAGCCGAGAGCCCTGTGTATCACAGCCCGTATCATAACCACCCCAGGCTGCCAGCTCCCAGAGCACATGTTCCCTCCACTCCAGGGGAACCAGCTCGGTTCTCTTCCATGCCCTTCCCAGACACAGCAGCCTGGGTGGGCATTGTGGGAGTGACATTCCAGGCTTGCAGCAGCTAGAACCCTCCCTATGCAGGGTTTCCCAGAGTCAGTACCCCCTCCTAGAGAGCAGCCACTCTTCCTTGATCTCCCCAGGAGCTGGTTCTCCCCGCATTTCCACCAGCACCATAGCAGGGGTTGCCCTGGCGTCCCCGTATAGCCCGTCTGTACCACGCGGGTGCCCAGCATTCCTCCACGTCCGTAACCAGGTGGGGACGAAGGCCCTTCCTGGCCAGCTCTTGAACTCCTATAGGGTCCCTTGGACTTCTTTCCTTTTTGAGCGCCCCCTGCTTGAATCTTGATCATCTGCTTTTGCCCCTGCGTGGGCCTCGGCCTCCTCCAGCAAGCACAGCCTTGCCCTTGATGTGAACTGCAGGCGTGTCACCTCTCCACTCAGCCATTCAGAGCGGGCTGAGTGCTTTCTGCTGGAGGAAGCGATAAGAGCAAGATTTATACAGTGGATGTGGAATGCTCAACGAGCACACTTGTGTAGATAGCCCTGGCATCAACTGTCATTCCATCGCCGGACTCTTCCGGTCTTCCAGACTGTTCTACGTGCACCTCCCCGGTGTCTTCCGGGTGCAAGGCAGGCGAAGGCCACATGGAATCAGGGATGTGGAGGTGTGGCGGTCTCCTTCACACATGCCTGCTGGAAGGCGTTTAGCAGACACGAGTTGCCGTTGCAGAGTGGGTGGGTCAGCGCTTTCACGGGCCTCCCAGCCTCCTCCTACTTTTCCTGTACCAGGTAATCATGGTTGGGTTCGTGTCCACGCAAATCCGGTCATAAGTTCTCCAAGACTCCTCTATTCTCGAGCTCATCGTTGAGCCAGACTTCAACAGAGTCACTGCTCATTGGCTGCCCCAGGGAAGATCATTCCAGAAATATCCTTACAGTTTCCAGTAAAATCCAGTCCTGCAGAGCAAGATACCCTCATTCACATGGCACAATGCCTCTTGTCCTAGAGTTTTTGGCCAAGGCACTGTGACAGAGTTCGTGGGATTTGGTGCACATGCTGCTGATGTGGTTTCCAGGGCCAGCACCTCTTCGCTTTTCCTGGCAGTCAGCTTCTGCAAGGTGACTGGTCCCTGTGCTTGCGAGGGATGCACTTCAAGTCTCTCTCAAAGAGGGTTGGGCCATGGTTGAACTCATGGGAACGCAATGGGTGGCAAACAAAAAGCAGTGTTGTAGTGTGTACTTTCAGCTATTTGGAGGGCTGAAGCTAGAGGAACACATGATCCAAACATGTGGCAAGCCACGCGTTGCTTGGCTTTGGTAGTCCCATATTCTAGGACGTGGGATACCTGGAGGATGGATGGGCTGTGATGTGGTAACCTGGTGTGGGGTCAGGCAGCCAGAGCTTGTGTCTGGGGAATAGCTCCTCTCTGTGCATTGGGAAGTTCCGACTCTCCAGGGCTCACAGTTAACGGGTGTCTGGACAAAATCCCCGCCCTCTCCCTGTGACCTGACTGACATTCACATCCCTTCTGTGGTCCCACGCTGCCCAAGAGCCTCACTTCCTTGTAGTGGATACATCCACTGAAATGCCGTAGTGCAAGATAGGAGCATCTCTCAGACCAAACTGTGCACAGCCACTTGAGAAGTCCAACTAGAATCCTTGAGCATTCCGTCACTGCATTTCCAGGGCAGGTTGCAAGCTCAATTAGGAATGGGTTCATGCTGAGTTGCTTTTAACCCCAATTAACTTTTAACCCCTGGTACTCAATAAGAGCAACCCTAGAGGCCAAGCTTTCCTCCCATTGTTATCTGAAATGCCTTCCAGGCCAGACAGCTCAGCTGGACACTTGGCATGTGGCTGCCTTCACTTGAACCCTAGATCTCGGACCCTCCAAGTCCTGTGTTCTGTGAGCAGCCCACACAGATCCCTGTGTTTAGGGTGACGCCAGTAACTTGGTTCCTTATAAGAGGTGCCCGGGGGTGGAGGGGTGGCACAAGTGGTAGAGAGCTAGCCTAGCACCCACATGGCCCTGAGTTCTAACCCCTGTACCACCAACCAAAGTAAAAGCTGAGCGCCAATGGCCCACACCTGTAATCCTCAGGAGGCTGAGGTCTGAAGAGCACAGTTCAAAGCCGATTTATCTCCAGTAAACTACTCAGAAAAAGCCTGAAGTGGAGCTGTGTGGCTCGAGTGGCCGAGTGGAAGCAGCGTCTGGCCGCGTCGGTGTTCTCACTCAACGACTTTCATAGGACGAGGCTGGCAGGAAGGACAGCCAGCCAGGACTGCGGGGCTGAGGGCCGCTGTGATCGACACGGGCAGGTGGCGGGACCTGGAGATTTCGCAACCTCTTCAAGGTTGGGGGGGGCTTGGTTTGGACCAAACTCAAGTTTTTCGTTTTAATCCTCTGGCTTAAATGTACAGAGAGATGTGGTGACCGGGAAGCAGGTTTGGAGCTGCCTTTCTTTCTTTTGTGTTGTGATGTTGACATTCCCTCCCACGTTCCCCCTCGGGACAGCTAAACACGGGGCAGCCTGTCAGGAACGGGAGAAACATGTCCGTACCGCTTAGGAGGAGATGCAGCCTCCGGTCCCGTTAGGGGTTGAGCCTTGGCGTTGCCGCGGTCCAACCTTGGACCATCCCAGCCTTCCTGAGGCTGCCCGGTGCCTTCCCCACATCTCCAGCCCCCGGGTTCTGAAGAGTGGGTGTCCCTCTGGCCTCTGAGGGGACAGAGGGCCAGGAGGCAGAGCGGAAGCGTTCCATCCCACTCTGTCCTTGGGTCTCACCTCTGGCAGAAGCTAGGGAACGTGACTCCCGCCCAGCCCTGCGTGTGCTGGGCGTGGCTTCGTCCTGCGGGGCGGGGGGGGGGGGGGGGGGCGCCGTGCTGTGCCGCTGGGAGCCTTTTGCCCTGCCAGAGTTTGGGCTTCTGGCCTTGGAGAGGAAAAATTTCCGTGGTGTACAGCTATCCCCAGCTCGAGGATTTATTACCTATGTCAGCAGAGGTCAGGGACGGCTGGACATTTGGCACCTGATCGTCAGCAGAGGGGACACGGCAGAACAGGCGGCCTTGCTAAGCCGTAGACACCCCCTCCCACCCCCCAGAACATTCTAAAAGAGCAGTGGCCAAGCACTGCCTGCCGTGTCCGTCAAGACTCCAGTAAGGCTGCCGTGGGGTGCAGCAATTTCGCTGACCCAGAAAGAAAGAGCTTTGAGCGGCCCCTGCTGCACCCTCCCAGGTCTGTCTTGGACGTTACTCTCAGAGATCCGCTGGAAGATTTCATTAGAAATCAAAGAGTTACTCTTTGATTTTTTTTTTTTTTAAGAAACACGCTTGGCTGCTGCCACTGGTGTCCCAGCCTTCTATAATGAGTTGGGCGACAAGAGTCCTTGAAAAGAGACCGGGTTTGAACTGATCAATGGCATTTGGGGGTTGGAAAATGCTCAGGAGCCAGCTAATTTATAATGTCATATGGGCTAGACTGGAAGACCCAAGAGGATAGGCTGTCTGTTGGCTTTCTATTTCATCTTTTTCTTTTTTAAGAAGGAGAGAGAGAAAGTACAAGGTGCCACGTTTGGCTGGTGAGCCCTCAGAGCGGGACTCTGCCCCATTAGGCCCTCGGCAGACGGGGGCTGGACCTTCTGCCTCAACCCCTTTTGTCCTGAAGATCTCAGCAGTCGCCCCCCACCCCCCCCCCCCGCCTTCTATCTTCCGTCACTCAGATGCCCAATCGTGCAGTTGCCAAGTTCCAGCGCTGGCTAATTTGCAGGGGACACCTGTTCCTTAATTAGCCTCAGCTCAAGGTCTGCATCTTCATCTGGGCTTCTCTGATGAGCCCACACAAGAGCTGCAATTGAGGAGTCTTGAGGGTACTGGCTGCTTCTCGGTGCACCTTGAGCTTCTGGGGGAGGGGAGGGGACAGGCCAGTCTGTGCTCCTGAGCATTAAAAGGAAAAGTGATCACACACACAACCCCCCCTCCTCCCCCCAGCCACCATCCAGCGGTGGGTAGCGTGGCTGAGGCCATGGGAACTAGGCCCGCCAGTTCCCACCCTGGAATCAGACCCGCAGCCCTCAGCACAAAGTGGGGGGACAAACCCTCGTTTGGACTCCGGGTTCCTGTGCCTATGGCTTGTTGTCTAGGGTGGCACCTTACGATCGCTCCTCTTTCTACCTTTCCAACGTGTGTGTGCTTGGTCTCCTCCTTGCAGGAATGCCCTCGGGGTTAGGATTCAGTCCCACCGGGTCTTATAAAACAGGTCCTTCTGTGTCCTGGGATCTTCCCAAATGTACACTGAGGAGGAGGAGGAGGAGGAGGAGGAGGAAGATGGAGCTGGGGCTAATTCACGAGCCGACCTGTGCCAGGGTCAGGGTGCTCTACTGCCCTTGGGAATGGTTCTGCTGCCCCCCACCCTGCTTTTATGCTTAGAAGGCTAAGCAGAGATCTTCAGGAGGTTCCTAAGGTCAGATCTGATCTCCCTTCTAAGTCTCCCCAAGATTCCGGGCTCCCACACAGCTGAAATACTGTGTTTTCACCTGTTAAGGTGATTGCACCCGATCTGTTTCCATTCACAGGTCAGAGGTGAATCACCCAGGCCAGGCGGGGCGGGGCAGGGCACAGCACTAAGAGATGGCTGCAGGCTCCAGTTACTTGGAAATGTTTGTGGAACGTGGCTTTGTATTTATTCTCCCACCTGACACCCCTTTCTCCATCCTTCAAAAGAGAAATTCATCAGTGGAAAGTTTCCCTCAAGTGGTAATTTTCCTAAATGACTTACTGGTGGTGCTGCATACAGACTAGCTTGCCCGGAGCTGGTGGCTGTGAATGCATTAGATCCTGGGTCCCGCATCCCAGCTCTTTTCCCCAGGCCCGGCAAACACTGGGTAGCTGCCCTTGCTCTTG
>NC_063177.1:51772181-51823140 GCF_023159225.1 Perognathus longimembris pacificus
CTCGGGAGTTCCTTCCACTGCCTTCCCCGGGTCACCTCAGCCTAACTAAAACCCTGCAGGGCCGGTGCTGAAGTCCCCAGCAGAAAGCCCTTCTTTCCAGAAATCTCCCAGCCCTGGTGACTGCCCTACCTCCGCCCACCCCAGCTAATTAGAGCCTTTCCTTAAGCGGCACTCGTCTGTCACTCATTCTCACAGTGATAATGGACTTGGAGAAGAGGTCACAGCCTCTCCCACATCCTGCTCTCCTTGAGGAGGGGGCGGGGACTGGGCGGCTGCACCCCTCATTCTGCAGGGCCGGGAGCTCCCACCTGCCTGTCACAGGCACCGGTTCCAGGCTCAGCGGCTGGGGTAGAGTCACCGGCTCCCGGGGCCAGTGCTCACATCCCCAAGGCGGGCCCCTCTTTTCCACTCAGGCTTCAGCGCCTTCTGTTGCATCTCTGGTGAGTGTCATTAGCATTAACGTGATAAAATGGTGCAGTGTAAATGTTAATAAGGTCTGATGCCTCGCCGGCTTCCGAGTGGCAGATTGGAAATGGTGCCATCGTCTTACCTCCAACGAGCAGCTTTTAATTCCTCTGCTCCCTGAGCAGCCAATTTGGCATGGAAAGCCCAGCTGCCCCCAGCCCTCCTGCTCTGCTGCAAACAGGGTCCACATTTCCCACAAACCAGTAGTCTATGATGAGGCTTAACTTTGTGTGTGTGTGCGTGTGTGTGTGTGCGTGCACACACATGCGCGCCCGTCCTGGGACTTGAACTACAGTGTCACTTGTGGCATTTTGCTGGTTAATTAGAGGTAAGAGTTTCATGGACCTTTAGACTCTTCTCTCCAATTAACCAAGAAAAAAAAGTCAGAAGTAGAACTGTGGCTTAAGTGGTAGAGCTTTAACCTTGAACCAAAGAGCCCAGGGACAGCATCCAGGCCCTGAGTTCAACCTCCAGGACTGACCTACACACACACACACACACACACACACACACACACTGTTTCATGAACTTTTCTGTCCAGGCTGGCTTTAGACTGTGATCCTCAGATCTCAGCCTCCTAGGTAGCTAGGATTACAGGTGTGAGCCACTGATACCCAGCAACTTTCTTTGCTTGGCTTTAGTGGTGAAAGACACAACCATGCCATGGTGAGCAAGACAGAATAACATGGTGTTTGCAAGGCAGGTAACAATCAGATGATTCTGGGTAGGGTGCATGACTATGGCATACTCCAGACAGATAATGTTAATTTACCGTCTACTTCAGTCCTGACACCTGAGGGTCCAGCAACTTTTTGTAAGTAAACACTTTGACCTGTTCTCCAAAGAAAGGAGAACCGAGGGGGGTAAGTGCCACAGGACACGCTCTCTGACCTGCTTCCTCCACAGCCCAGGCTTTTCCACCCCTGGTTTTTCTGTAGGTGGTACTTTTTCTTATTGATTCAGGTGGTTTGGGAGTAGGTAGCCCTTGGGGCTGATTCTTGCTCTCCAGACTTCCTTGTGAGCTGAATTGTGGCTGAACAATGAGGTCCTGATTGGTCCTTTCCTCCACGCCCTTCAGAAGGGGCGTCTCTCGTCTACCTGCCTCACAGAGTCTGCATCCCCTGGGCCCCCTGGGCCCCCTGTGGGGGCTGGGCTGCTTCCTTGTATGTCCTCTTCTTGCTGTCACGTTGTACATGCTCCCACACGGAACTGAGAGTCCCCAGTCTCAGTGCTTCCTGAACAGCACGGGGTAAAGTGACCAGGGTCCCCGGGGCAGTGCTTAGGCCTTGCCTAGAAGTGCAGGAGCACTGGGTGCCGGTGGCTCAGGCCTGTCATTCCAGCTACTCACGACGCTTGCAGCCAGCCCAACAGGAAAGTCCATGAAACTCTTTTTTTTTTGCCAGTCCTAGGCTTTGGACTCAGGGCCTGAGCACTGTCCCTGGTTTCTCTTTGCTCAAGGCTAGCACTCTACCACTTGAGCCACAGCGCCACTTCTGGCCATTTTCTATATATGTGGTACTGGGGAATTGAACCCAGGGCTTCATGTATACGAGTCAAGCACTCTTGCCACTAGGCCATATTCCCAGCCCTGAAACTCTTATCTCCAATTAACAAGCAAAAGTCCGCAAGTGGAGCTGTGGCTCAAGTGGTAGAGTCTCAGGCTTGAATGTAAAAGCTAGTGTAAAAGGGTAGTGCCCAAGCCCTGAGTTCAAGCCCCAATATTAACACACACACACACACACACACACACACACACACACAAAGGAGGAAAACAATGCAGGACCCTGGGTCTCAGGTCTCCTCTGCACCTCTGGCAGCTGGTCCTTACTCCCAATGAGGCACTGGGACCCCGGGGCACCTCTGCCAGTGCCAGCGTACACTTGGGGCAGGTTGGGGACCTAGCTGCGGGCAGGGTCTGGGTGTGCACTGTGTTGTCCCTTGCGTACAACTCTCCATGACGGACCGACCTCGGAGCCTCCCTCATTGTGGCTCTCATCCCCAGGCTGTCTTCACGCTCTTCCTTGGACCTTTCACCTTCTTCGATGTCCAGAAGACCAAGTACCTGCAGATCCTGACCTCGCTGATGCGATGGATTGGTGAGTCTGGGGAACATCCCCTCACCCCTTCCCTTGTTCCCCCTCTGCTGAGAGGCGACACCAGGGTCCGCCCGGTCCTCCGACCTTCCCACAGAACACAGAGGACACGGTGCACCGCGTGCCTTTTACTGCTGACGAACTTCAGCACCAAAAATGACAAATGACTTTGAAGTCCTGTTGAGTGGATGGAGTCGGACTGGGACCCGGACTGCTAATTCTGGAGCCAGCCTCCTTTCCAGGACCAGGCTGACTGACAGTAGACTCCCAAAGGCCTGGGTGAGGCTGTGCCCCCGGAGGAGGCAGGAATGACACCATTCTGCCTTCCCTTTGGGGCGCTGTGCAGCACAATCATAAAACCCAGTGGGCTGTAGCGGCAACTTTTCCCCTCTGAGTCCTGGGCTACTGGGGTGTGAAAAGATACACACCCACAATGGCTCTAACTGGTGTCGGCTGCGTGAAAACACGGGTGCTCCCAGATGGACCTGGGGGCTCTCTCTCCCCCTAAACTGGTTAGCGGGAGGGAACTTGTTCGCTTCCGCCAAGTCACCCCCCCACCCGCCAGCCCAGGAAAGAGGCAGCTAATGACGCGTCTGGACTGAGGACAAGAGGCTCCCCCACCCCCACTGGCCAGTATGTGTTCTGGGTTCCACTGGACCTTTTAGAGGCCGGCACCTCACCAGCACCACCAAAACCCAACAAGGACCAAGAGCCAACCCTGGGCTCTTGGCTGTGCCCAGCCTCCAAGAGCTACCCCACCCCCGGTGGAAGTTCTAGAGGAATCTAGAGATTCCCAGATAACGGTAGCTAGCTAACAGCTTCTGGAGCAGTCCTGTGCCTGTTGGCTGTGACGATTCCTCTCTTGTCTGGCGAGTAATATTTCCAGTAAAGGAGGAAGCGCGTGTGAAGGGGGGAGAGGAGAAGCTAACAGTAAATACAAGTCATGCAAGCTCCTAGACCTGGGTCGGGAGAGCAGCCAGCAGGCCTAGGTCCTGGGATGTGGCTGCCAATAGTCCCTGCTCCCTCTCTTGTTTTCTCATCCCCCCCCCACCCCCCATCTAGAATCTGGCTGAAAGCCAGGTGTGATGACTCACTCACTCCTGTCATCCCAGCAATCGGGCAGGAGGATCAAGAATTTGGGACCAGCCTGGGCTACCTAGTAAGACTCTGTCTCAAAACAAACTATCTGGCTCATGGAGTGGAATCTGTCCTAGATAGCCCCCGCTGTGCTGTAGAGCCAGGGAATAGAGCCCCTGAAAGGCTCTGGGCAGCAATGGGACCCTGGATCAGAGTCCAGTGTGTGCAGGTCATGCTCACCTGTCTTCTGGTGGCAGGGTTGCTGTCTTTGTCACCATTTGCTTATCCTCCACCTCGGATCTGAGTGATAATGAAATGACAGGAGTTTCAGTGAACTTACTCTCTCTGTGACAGAGAACAGGCAGTCATTTTTCTCCATGGGAAGTTCAGACCTCTGGGCTTGCAAAGCGCCCTCCTGGTGACAGAGCCCTCCCAAGATAAAGGAACATTGCTGTCAAGTAAAGTGGACTGGAGTAAGCCAAGCTTCATTTCCCAGCCGAGCAGCTGAGCCTCCTGGGGGTTTCTCCCAGGCTGGGCTCCTAAGCCCGGGCTGTGGCAGACCTAGAGGCACCCTATGGAGCAGTCAGGCAGTACCCAGAGGGCAGCCCTGCTGGTGGGAGGGGCTCGATCTGTCTGTGGATGGTCTCAAGCCAACTCAGAACAGGGGCTGGGCCCCACTGAGGCTCTATCTCTCCTCTGGGCCAAGCTCACCACAGGCAATTTTCCTAGAACTCCATAGGGGCAGTGATCTCAGAAGCCCATTTGTCCCTTCGAGTCTCTGCCAAGTTGTCACATTACAGTGAATTCCCTTTTCATTCAGCCTCTGAAGAGCAGCTGTGTGGGCCGTCCCTGCCGGACCCTCCCTCCCACACCCGCCCGGCTGCATGCCCTTCCTCTTCCCGCTTCCAGGATGAGGGCTGTGCCTTCCAAGAGCCAAGGAGCGGGCTCAGGGTGGCAATAAGCTGGTTTGGGTTCCAGGAAGACAGAGGGGAATAACGAGCACCAAAGGGACCGGAAAATCATGCACAAATGTGCTGAGCCGGAAACTTGCTCGTGCTTAATTAGAAATTCGTTCTGCCATCTGTTGAAATGAGGCCAGGGGAGATCGCAGGCTCCAGAGCTTTGCTCTGATGCCTCTGGCCAGCTCCTCTGAGGGGTTTTACTCTCTCCTTCCTGTGCCTGAAACCCCAGAGGTTCCCACGCAGCCTTATCGCGCCAGGAATGGGCTTGTCACTGTTCGCTTGTTTGTGTGTCCAGGTTTTTTAGAGTGGGGTTTAAAGAGTTAAATGGCCTTTGAAAATAGCCTCTTGCCGGAGAAGCTGTCGGACTATGGATGGGTGGTTTCTTGTGTGCCCCTCATAAGTTCTGGGGACAAGAGAGCAGTCAGTTTGGGATTCCTGAATCGTGAACACCTCTTAGTTCAAGTGTGCAAAGAAGGGTCTTGCTTTGCCGTCCACAAGCAAGACTACTAGTCAGGCCTTAGCAGAACTTCCAGCTGTCCCCCTAGTCTTCCGGTCGCTACCCCCAGGGGCTCACTTCAGATCAGCTGTATATAGGACCTGAGCACAGGGCCCTGCCCCTTGGCAGCTGGCTTGCACCCCTCGCCCTGTTTCTTGTGAAGTGGATCAGACAATGTCCACTCCCACCACACACAGGCCGACCCAGCCTCCCTCAGCCAGGCCCCCTCGCCTCCCACAGGCTGAGAGGATGCAGCGGGAAGGTGTAGAAAATGCTGCTAGCACTGTTCCTGGTGCATGCAAGGGTGAGCAACAGTGAGCGTCACCTCACTGTTGTCCTAGCCAGCTGTTGCATCCTAACAGTGGCCTCAGAATAAGCCATGAACACCAGACACCAGTGGCTCACACCTGGAACCCTAGCTACTCAGGAGGCTGAGATCTGAGGATCAGAGTTCAAAGCTCGCCCAGGTAGGAAAGTCCAGGAGACTCTTATCTCCAATCAACCACCGGAAGGCCAGAAGTAGTGCTGTGGCTCAAAGTGGTCCCTCAGAAAAAAGCTCAGGAACAGTGCCCAGGCCCTGAGTTCAAGCCCCATGACCAACAAAAAGAAGAAAGGAAAGGGAAAAGGACAAAGAAAAGGAAAGGAAGAAAAAGCGGTGAGATTAGGGAGACCACCTCGGCCACGTCCAGAGAGAACAAGAGATCTGCATCGCCTCCCTCACAATTCCCGTCCCCGTCTCCCAACTGTGGTTCTCTGGAGCGCACAGGGAGGCCTGTCCCGCCTCTAGCCTCCACCCTTACCACCTTCGAGGAAGCTCAGCCTGAGCGAAATGAGAAGTAAGCTCACGGAACGGGCAGGGGCCTCTTTGGCCCTACCTCTATGTCCAGCATCAGGAAGCCCAGACACACAGGAGAGGAGCACCCCACAGGCCCAGCCGCCCCGGCCTTCGATCCTGGGCCATAAGCCGTGAGACTCAGGCCTGCCAGCCTGCGGCTCCCCCGCTCGCTGCCCTGCCCCACGGAGAGCTCCGAGGCCGGAGGGGGCCCTGGCGGCATTATTACTCCAGTCCCATTACCCACTTCCCCCGGCAGATGCCCGCAGATGCTTCCCACTTGGGAACACAAACCGCTGGCTAAGCTCAGGGCGCCCCATTCGGTGTTATTAAAAACCCGATTCTTTCTAATAAAGGCCGCCGCGGCGCACGGCCGCCCTCCGCGGGGTTGGCTGCCGAGAACCCACAGGGTTTCCGTCCCTTGCTTGTGTATGCGGAGCAGACACGCGCGCCCATGCGTCTGTTCCCCTCAAAGTGGGTCAGACGCCGTCCTCCCCGGGAGTCTGTGGAGGAGCTGGCGCTGCCACGCGAAGTGGCTCGGCCCTGCTCTCCCCCCTTCCCTGCCCCCCACAAGTGCCCCAGATTTGTTTCGCGAGCCAGAGAGAGGGGTGGGGACCCAGTGAAGACCTTCACCTGGGAAGGGGGAGGGGGCTTTTGGGTTCCCCTGTCCCCGGGCCCGTGGCTGGCCTCTGTGGGGGGGGGGGGTGTCTCCCTGTGGGACCCCTAATCTGCCGCTATCAGCAGCCAGGGGTCTTGTGAGCCTGGGGCACCCGTTGCCCACTGTGCCCGTTGGTATTTAAATTCTTTCACAGCCACTCCCCTAGTGTCTCCTGGAGATCCAGGAAGGACCTGGGCACCCCAAATGTAGATGGTGCTCCCCCATCGCCTGTCCCCACCCCTGCGCAGCCAGCCCTCCTGTGCGGCCCCGGCCGGCCCCCCTGTCCAGCAGGCTCGCCTCACCCCTGCCTCGGGCCTTGAAGCTCTCTGGCAGTCATACACGCATGTGCGTGCGTGTGCACAGGCACACACACACACACACACAGAGCTAGCTTGAGCCAGCTCTGAGCAGCCCTGTAGCCTAGAAGTTCCGTTCATACCAGGGGAATCTTCACACCCTCGTCCTTGGATCCCCCGCTGCCCTCTCCTTCCTGGTCTCGGTTCTGGAAGAAAGGCCGAGCGGCCTTCAGAGGAGGGTGACGAGCGTGAAGTTTTATGTTGCAGTCTGCACAAAGGAGATTAGTCCTCTAGCAGCCGAGTCTCCATCTCTCCACACCCCCGCCCCCCCCCCCCCAGTACCCACACAGGCACAGACTGAGCTGCTCTGACAGCTTTGGAATGAAAAATTGAGACTTTGCCTCCCAGACGCCACCTGTGCGCGCTGAGGTAGGGAAAGTTGAAGGATGACAAGGCCGCAACCTTTGCTTCTGCACTGGCGGCTGGGCGGTGTTCCCGCCCCTCCTCCTGCCACAGGGGAGTGGGGAGGGCTGGACGCCGAGTCCCCACCCCCCCCCCCCCCGAGACGCCCCTCACTGTCGCCAGGAGGAGGACCCCACCCTGTGCGGGGAGGAGCCAGCTGGTTTTCAGTTGCCCCTTTGGGGTGCGCTGTTCTGGGCAGGGCGAGCCCAGGCAGCACATCGCATAGGCCTAAGGGGGAAAAAAGTCTAACCGAGGGCCCAGAAGCCCAGTGAGGGGGACCTCCTCCCGGGCAGAGACCAAGGTGCCCCAAAGTCTCAGGGAACCCGCTGGAGACCCTGGGCCTGTGCGCAGGTAGAATGGTGGCCAGGAAGGATGTACCAGCCCAGGCGCCAGGGCACCGGTCCAGACCAGGCGCACGCCCAGGTGACCTCAGGACCCCTGGAGGGTGGTGGGGCGCAAGAGGAAGAACTGAGGATCGCCCTGGTCCACAGAGCAGGTGTGAGCAGCCTTTCACCTCCCTCGGACCCCAGCCCCTGGCTCCCGGAGCCCCGAAGACTAGCTGACATCACTGCCGGGTGTTGTGGGAAGGGTTCTGGCCGTGGTTTGACTGGATGGGAGGGTGAGGTCACCGTGGGGATCGCTGCGCAGAAGCCGAAGCGGCGAGGACCCGGGGCCGATGGGGAGTTCGTTCTCTGCGTGCTGGGAGCGGAGGTTCTGTGTTGGGAAGACGCACCGCCATGGTCTTCAACAGCTGCTGTGGGCCAGGCTCTGCCCGCACCGACCCCCTCTCCACCCCGCAGGCCCCCATGAGCGTCTGTGTGTGGGTGTGCATGTGCATGTGTGCGAGCACACGCATGTGCAGGTACTCAGGCTTGAACTCAGGGCCTGGCTGTTTCCCCTTAGCTTTTTCATTCAAGGCTGGCCTTCTCCCACTGGAGCCTCAGCTCTTCGCAGAGCTTTTTGCTGGGATTAATTGGAGTTCTCAGACTTTCCCTGCCCCAAATAGCTTCAAACCACGGCCCTCGGCTCTCGGCCTTCTGGGTAGCTAGGATTTCAGCGTCATCTCCCGTTTTTAAAGGCAATGAGAGTCTGGAGTTGAGCCGAGTATAACTTGAGAACTTGGACTTGTTTGGAATAAAACGGCCTCCCTCCCTCTGGCCGTTTCCAGGACATGTTTCCTGGGGGGGGCACTCCCACCCCACCTCCAGATCTCCTCTCCCATCCCCGGATGCGGCTCACCTTTCAGGGACGGAGCCGCCCTGTACCCCGCGAGGACGGGGCTGTGGCGAAGGATGAAGCTGAGGCCAAGCCCCTCCCCACGCCCGAGCTTTAGTGATGAGCACACACCCGCCATTTGTTATCATTAGTTCTGGCATGTTGGTTCTGGGCTTGGAGGAGAGAGTACCCGCCCTCCAGCAGCCACCTTGACAAATGGCCGACGCCTCCGGTGTGCCGAGCTGGAGCCAGAGCCACAAATGGAATCCGGGGAGTAGCAGAGGGCCAGGGACGGTACGGGCTGGAGCCTGTCCGGCCTCAGAGCGTCTGGGGTGTGCCTCGGAGCTCAAAGAGACAGCTTGGCAGGAATCGGCCCAGACGGAGAAAGACACCGCACACCAACTGGCTTGTGACAAGGCCCTGGGGCCGTGACATTGGGAGGAAGTTAGTTCGGTGCACCCTCGTGCCCCCACAAGATGCCGGAACTCTGCAAGGAAAGCCAAGTCCTGCGAGGCCTGCGTCCACACTCTGAGCAACAGGAAGTGCCTCGCCATGGCTCACATGACAGCCGTCGGCACAGGAGACTTCTGGATGGGGTCCCCAAAAGTGAGCATCCCAGCCCAGAGGCCCGGCCTCAGATGCCTGCTCACCCCTCGTTCCGCTCCCAAACAAGCCTCCTGTAAGCTCTTGGCCCACTCTGGGGGAAGCCCCCCCCCCCGCCCCCAGCTGCTAAGATCCTGCGCTCCCCCCCCCCCAGCCCTCCCTCCCCGCTCAGGAAGGGAGGCCCTCCGGAGAGGCTGCGTGAGCCGGGCCGGTGCTCGGCCTCTTAGACGTCAGCATCGCCTTTGTCCTCTGCCGGGTGTTCAGGACCTGCGGCTCTCCGCTCCTCAGCCTTGGGGAGAGGTGCTGAGGACAGACAGACACCATTGGTGGGCCAGACACCTCCCAAAGGCACTTCTTATCCAGCTCTCAGCGACAGAAAGGAAGGACAGAAGCCATCCAGGGCCTGCAGGCAGGCAGGCAGCCCTTGTGTGGATTTCGCTCTTCCCCTCACCTTCCTAGGAAGGGACCGGAGATGCCTGCTCTCCACGCTGACCTCTCAGGAAGCGCACCTGTGTTTGTCTGAGCTCTGGAGACAACGACTTGGCCTCCCATGCCTGTCTGTCTCCCTCCCTCCAGAGTTGAGCATGAGGGAGCAGCTTGAGCCTCAAGGTGAATCCGTACAAGGAGCCCAGCTTGTAGAACTCAGCTCAGCTGTCCGAAGGCCGTGTGCAAGCAACACACACACACACACACACACACACACACACACACATCAGGTGGGGTTGGGGGCCGGGAAGGGGCAAACTAGAGGTGACTTCTTGTCAGCGCCATGCAGTGAGCGCCTCTTCTCCCAAATCAAGGTCAGGTTGCAGCAGCCACAGACTTTGAGCGCAGAACAGCCCAGGAGATCTTTCTGACACCTGACTCCCTCTGTGTCCCACAGACCTGGTGGTCATTTACCCTAGGACTTGGGTACCTATCAGCCACCTGCACCCAACGCGACTGCTGACCTGTCTACCTCTCCCTCCCTGCCTCCCTCCCTCCCTTCTTCTCTTCTTCCTTCCTTCTTCCCCTCTTCCCTTCCTTCCCTCCTTCTTTCTTTCCTTCCTTTTTCCCTTCCTTCCTTCTTTTTTTCCTTTCTTCCTTCCCCCCCTCCTTCCTTCCCTCCTTCCTTTCTTCCTCCCTTCCCTCCCTCCCTCCCTCCCTCCTTCCTTCCTTCCTTTTCATACCAGTCCAGGGGCTGGAACTCAGGGCTTAGATGCTGTCCTTTAGCTTTTTCACTGCAGGTTGATGCTCTATCTCTTGAGCCACAGTTGGAGATAAGAGTCTCACGGACTTCCCTGCCCACCCTAGCCTCAACCCGTGACCCTCGGATCTCAGCCTCCCGAGTAGGCGTGCCCACAGGCGTGAGCCGCAGGCATCCAGTGCCCGTTCCTTTCTGTAGTTTCCATGGCCTTCTGTATCTTCTGTGCGTGGGTGCCCCGGGCTGTGGTCCTCAGGGCAGGGCCGTGCCCGTCGGAGGCACCGCGCTCACCTTGGTGGCCAGAAGTGTGCGGGCACTCAGCAGACACTCCGCGCCTCTTTGTCGGATAAATGAGTACGTGGGTGGTTCGGGTCAAAGCCAGCGAAAGTGGGGGGGGTCCCCCGTCTCCTCATCACCCCACAGCTGAGCCCGCCTCGGCCCACCCATCCGCATGTGACGTAGCGCCAGGCCCTCACCCCCTTCTCCTCTCTGCCTCCTCCCTGGCCCCTCCAAGTGTGACCGCCATTGTGGGACGCAGACGTAGCATCTCCGGGGTGAGCCTGTGATGACCCCCCGCTGGCCGTGACCTCGGGGAGCTTGCCAGTGCCTCAGGGACGCCCCCCCTCCCCCGCCTCCCCACACATCTGATGGGGAAGTCCTGAGCGTCAGGATGGCCGTCGGCCCCTCTCACAGCCCCTCCCCCCCCCCCTGCTGGTTCACGCCCTCGGAGGGAGGGAGCTGCGTCCCCACCGCGCCTCCTGGCCGTGACCGTCGCTCACGGCTTGTCATCCCCACTTCATCTTGATTTATGAGCAAACCTAATGAGTTTTTGGAGCAGCTGTCTCCCGGGGACGGGGCGATCAATCTAGGAGATAACTGAACTCTGTCCTCCGGCAGCGCAGGGACGGGGAGGCCCTGGGGACCGGCCAGTGGGGACCGGCCTGTGGGCCCCAACCCATCCATGGCGTCCCCTTCAGCCTAGCTTGTGGAAGCCAGCGTTTGGGGTGTACTGGTTCCTTTTGAACTTGCCCGTTGACCGGCTAGGCCAGAAGAGCTTCCTCCTTAGTCCCCTCCCACGGCAGCACTGCCCCAGATACCTTCTGGTGGGGAGGGGTCCCCCGGAGCTGGGTTCGGGCTCACGGTGCTTCCTCGGGGAGTCGTCACCCGTGGCAGGCCAGGCTGTTCTTGAGGGAGTCCTTCCCTAGTATGAGGGTGTGTGTCCGCCACAGCGCAAGGCAAGCCTCACATACACCGGCACGGGGAGGCTGCCAGTCTAGTTGGGGCTTTCCAGAGCCAGGGCCCGTCCCGTGCCCCACACACACACAGCCCCCTGAGCTCCTGACAGCCGTGCAAGGTGCCTCCAAAGGGGAAAGGGGAGGAGGGAGCCTGGCTCAAGGAGATCTCTCGAGCAGTGGCTCTACTTCTGGCTTTTTGGTAGCTAATAGGAGATAAAGGTCTCACAGACCTTCCTGCCCGGGCTGGCTTTGAACGGTGATCCTCAGATCTCGGCCTCCTGCGTATCTAGAACGACAGGCGTGAGCCACCAGCACCTGGCTAGGAAATAGATTTTGATAACCAAGCTTAAGAGAACCTGACGGGCGACTCAGGCAGGTAGAAGTGTCATCAGGTCAACATAGTTAGGGCTGGAGAATTCTGACACGTCCATCAACAGTAGCCATGGCTTTGTAGGCCTTCCTGAAAGTTCTAGAAAAGAGCCCACACACTCAGTGACGTAAAGAGGCAGGTTCTCCAGAGGACTCTCCCTCTCTTAGTAGGTACGCGTAAGGGGAGGCACGGTTTTGTGCTTTGCGAAACAAGTCTCCTGGCTTTGGGAACTTGGTGGTACCTTGCTTTGTTTGCATTAAGCCCCTCATCGGGGGCTGATGCCTGATGGCTGCCCAGGATAACGCCAGCCAATTTCACTGCCTTTCCTGCGGCCTCTTGGAGATTTCGGGGTGCTGGGGTAGAGACACAGGAAGCCAGCCCTCCAGGTAATGAGGTGTAGGCACCCCATCTTTCTCACGCTGTGGTCTTCTGGCCGTGCCCTCTCCTCTCCCCACCCCCGGAGTCTCCAGTAGAAGCTGGAGAGGAGCTGGGTCGTGCTGTCTCCTCCCTTGCGGGCCAGGAAGATTTGTGCTGCCCGGGAAAGGCAGAAACAAATCATCTTCTTTATTGGCAATCTTCACAGCGCTGTTCCCGCGCCTCCCCCACCCCTCCTGCCCCTACGGTGATGAAAAAGAATGGACGGTCCTGTCCCACTCCAAATGTCAGGGTGGGAGGACACCCCCGGCTCCCTGGGGGGCTCCAGCAGAATGACCTCTGCCTCCCAGCACCCAGCGATTGATTGTCATGTCCTGAAGAGTGGGGAGGCGGTCCCCTCACCCCCTCGGATGGGGGCCGACAGGAGCGATGGGGGGGCCTCCGCTTACCCACTCCCCCTGTACACTGCTCCAAGAAGCACCCCGCCTCTCTGGTTTCCCCCGAGGCTTCGGGGCCCCGGCCAGAGACGCCACCAGATCTGTTCTAAGCAGACGCGGTGAGGGTTGGAAATGGAGACGGTGGTGAGCAACTAAGGCCGGCAGGTCTGGGAAATCTGGACACCAGATAGAGACGCCAGAAAAGGTGTGGGGATTGTGGGGATGCTCTCCGTGCCGCCTGAACCTGGTCCAGTGGGCACTGTGCCCTCCCCCTCCCCCACCCCCGGGGAACCAGCCTCCCAGAGTGTCCTCAACAGTGAGGGTCACAGGTCCCTTTCTGCTTCTGTAGGAAACCCCCCGTCCTTTCCCATGCCACCAGGCCCCGAAGAACAGCCACGTGCTGTTGGGTAGCTCTCCGGTATCTGGTGCCTATCTAGTAGCGCCCCAACAGTTCGGGGAAGGGAGAGGGGGGCGAGGCTAGAAAGGAGCCGGCGGTTCCTGCGTGGGGCCGATCAGCCCAGCATCTCTCCTCACTCGGGGTCCCGCAGGCAGGAGGGTAGCGGGATGACGGACACGACATGGAGAAGGTTATGTGGCTGACTCCCCCCCCCCCCCCATCCTGTGTTCCAGCCTTCGCCATCATGATCGTCCTGGCCCTGGTCCGCATCGGGAAGGGGCAGGGGGAGGGGCACCCGCCCCTGGCCGACCTTTCGGGGGTCCGGAACCTCTTCGGGGTGTGCGTCTACTCCTTCATGTGCCAGCACTCCCTGCCGTCCCTCATCACGCCCGTCTCCTCCAAACGCCACCTCACGCGCCTCGTGTTCCTGGACTACGTGCTGATCCTGGCCTTCTACGGCCTGCTCTCCTTCACCGCCATCTTCTGCTTCCGCGGGGACAGCATCCTGGACATGTACACCCTCAACTTCGCCCGCTGCGACGTCGTGAGGCTGGCCGCCGTCCGCTTCTTCCTGGGCCTCTTCCCCGTCTTCACCATCAGCACCAACTTCCCCATCATCGCCGTGACCCTGCGCAACAACTGGAAGACGCTCTTCCACCGGGAGGGCGGCGCCTACCCGTGGGTGGTGGACCGCGTGGTCTTCCCCGCCATCACCCTGGCGCCCCCGGTGCTGGTGGCCTTCTGCACCCACGATCTGGAGTCCCTGGTGGGCATCACCGGGGCGTACGCGGGCACCGGGATCCAGTACGTGATCCCCGCCTTCCTGGTGTACCACTGCCGCCGGGGCACCCAGCTGGCCTTCGGCTACGGGACGGTCAACAGGCACAGGTCCCCGTTCCGCCACACCTTCTGGGTGGGCTTCGTGCTGCTCTGGGCCTTCTCCTGCTTCTTCTTCGTCACGGCCAACATCGTCCTCAGCGAGACGAAGCTCTGATGGCGGGGGGGCCGGGAACTCGGCCCTGGCCTCCCCTCCACAGAGCAAGGTTCCGTTCCCCCTTCTATCTAGCCCGGGACTCTCCGAGTCTGGGCACCTGGTCTTGCCCACCGGGGCAGCACGTGGCTGCACCCAGGTTTCAGGATGCCCCCCCCCCCCGTCCCCCCACCGGAGGCGGGCTCCTCTGTGGTGGAGACGCGGTGCTGGCGCCGCCACTATTTATACCAAGCCCCGCGCTGCCTCCCCTCCTGTGTCCTGGTCTGTAATCAAGCGGGCGCCGTCTCTCAAAGCCCAGGCTCTAGCCATCCTAACATGGCCTGCCTGGAACAGCCGAGGCCCAGCTCCCCACCGGGCCCGGAAAGTCGCTAAGTGCCCCTCCTAGGGGAGGGCCTGGCCAGCCCCAGGGACGAGAACAGGAAGTGCTAATTGGCTTCAGAGTTTCTAGACGAGAGCTATAAGGGCCCTTGCTGTGGGTGCCAACTTGGGGACAGCAGGCCACGGACCGTCCCTTCCACGGGGCACCTAGCAGCCTGGTAGCTGGCAGCTGGCTTAAAGCCCTGGGCTTGCGACCGCTGAGAGGAACTCTCTGCTCCCTGGCTACCCCACAAAGGGGAGCCCTTGCCCCTCCTCCCTGTAATATGGAGCTGCCCCCCCTCCACCGTGACATAATGCCATGGACAGGGTGAGAGTTCTGAGGCTCCTTCCTTGCGGAACATCAGCCCAGATTGCCTCAACGCTGCCCCCTGACACGGAAGGGCACCCCATGGGACTTGGCTATGGGTGCCCAGTGCCCACACTGCCTCGGGCTGCTGCGGGGGGGGGGAGGGAGGAAGAGGCCAGCCCCCCCCCCCCGCCATCTCCCTCCCAATCATGCATGCACCTGCCTCCAAAACACAGGTGACTCACGAACACCACATTTGCAATGTGCCTTCTGCTTTGGCCCTGGGGGGGTCGGGGGGGCAGCCCTGGGCCTGGGAGCTGCCTCTGGGGAGTTTGGGGGGTCCTCAGGTGCCTGTTCCTCCTCTTGATTTCAGTGCCTTGTCCCACCCTTCTGGAGAAAACCACCCTCTCCCTTCCGTCTCACAGCTCACCTCACATCTAAAGCTTGGACAGTGCTCTGCCCGCCCCCCCCCCCCCACCGCTGGGGAGTAAGGGGAGCTGCAAAGACGAATCTGCAGGCAGCGCCCCTCCCCCTCCAGCCTCAGCATCCCCGCCTCTGAGTGTCTCTGGGTCACGATCGATCGACCCAGTCTGCCTCGATGCTGTGTCCCCCGCCCCATAATGTCATTTCCCACCCACGTGACACACACACACACACACACACACACACACACACCACCTGCCATGGCCCCATCTTCCCAGGAGGCCCAGCCCTGCCCTGCCCAGACCACACGAGGTTGGGCGCCGCCGTGGCAAGAATCACGAAGCCACGCTTGTCCGTCCCGTCCCCCACCCCCCCCCCCGTCCCCCCGCGCCGGGCCCTCCCGGAAGCCGCTCTGCTGTTTGCTGAGAACTCAATTAAAACATCTGTACTTACCCTTCTCCAATTACGCTCTATCTTGCTTAAGGACAAAACAAATTAAATCGTCCCGCCGCCCCTAGCTCCTAACCACATTTTGGAAGCAAAAATGATTAGCCTCATAAAGCCCAGGTTGATTTATGTGACAATCCGGAGCCACCTACCGAGGCCCAGCCCCAGCCACGGCTGCAATCCTTCCCCCTGCCCGCAGCGCCGGGCTGCCCCGGCCACTGGCTGCCCCCCGCGCTCCTTCCTCTCTCTCCATCTGTCTTGCTGAGGTCGGATGCGGTCACGCCTTCCACTCGGGCGTCGGGCAGGTTCGGGGGACCGGGAACAAGGACCTCAAGAAGACGAGACACACTTGGGAGACGCTTGCCTTCGGGGGTGCGTGTTTCTGTGTTAACTCGGTGACCGGGCGGGGTCGGTCTTGGCTCCCGTTTGCAGAGGGGCTCTGGGGGTTCGTGTGAGGAGGGCAGTAAGGGAGCCAGCCCTGCGTGGCCCCGGGAACAAGTCTCCCTGTGGAGGAGGTGACTTCAGCAGCTGCCACTGCCCACAGCAGGGCCCTGGCCCAGCCTCCGGGCAGGCCAGGCCAAGGTGGGAGTAAACATGTTTTCTGCCCGCCCCTGTGAAGCATCAGGCCCGACCTGAGCATCAGAACCTGGTGCCCGCGGCTCCGGCTGCGCCTCACCTGACGCCAGGCGATGGGGCAGATGGCAGCTAAGGGGCCGGGAGGCACTGCTGGGTGGCGGAAGGTGGCCGTGGGCACCGGGCCAGCTCAGGCCGCACAGCTGTTCTCACGACACGAGGCCAAGAGCGGCCTCAGCAACAGGCAGAGGCCGACGTCAGAGGAGCGTGGGATGGGGAAGAGGAAGGCCAAGCCTTCCACCTGTCCAGGGGTCAGAGCCCCGGGCAAGACAGATGAGCCAAGAGCCGCTGAAACTATGGCTCTTAGCTCCAAGGCCCTGGGCTACAAGCAAGCCCTGCCGCTCCTCCTCCTCCCTGGGGCCTGGGGTGGGGGGGGAGGGAGGGGGGAGGTCTTTGTGAGGGCCTGCTGTGTAGCAGGCATGGCGGCGGGCACTTTGTATAAGCATCTGCCGATCAGACCTTTGGCCTGAAAGGTCAGAGCCTCTGTGATCTCAAGCACCTCGTGGTGGACAATCAGAAAATAAAGGACTGAGCTCAGTGCCTGGCACAGCGCGTGCAATAAAGCTGCTGTTTACCAATGTGAGTCTCCCTCTTTACTTGCTGCCCTGACTGGGCTTCTAGCGCAGGACCCCGGGTCTCCTTTAAGACTCCAGACAGTTGATCTCATAGCCTAGTGAGAAGAGAGGTCTTGTGGCCAGTGCCGGCTGTAATTCAAACCAGGAAACAAACCTGACTGGGTCAGGAGCTACAAGATTTCAGGAGAGGGGCTGGGGATATGGCAAGAGTGCTTGCCCCTGGGTTCGATGGAAATGGCCAGAAGTGGCGCTGTGGCTCAAGTGGCAGAGTGCTAGCCTTGAGCAAGAAAAAGAAGCCAGGGACAGTGCCCAGGCCCTGAGTTCAAGCCCCAGGACTGGCAAAAAAAAAAAAAAAAAAAAAAAAAAAACAACCAATCTTGAACTCTTTCCCTTCAAAATCTCTCCTGGCTTCCTTGAGCTTCCAGCTGAGTCCAGGGCAAACAAGCAGCAGCAGAAGGGAGATGGGTTGGACCAAGTCTGCTATGGTGGGACCTCTGTTCCCACAGCCAGGACCTCTTGTCCTCTCCTCCCTTATCAGACTTTCTGCCTCCCCGGGGGGTCAGCAGAGGGCAGGGCCATTGCCCCTCGACGACGCGGGAAGCCAGGCCAGCCCGCTCCGAGATGCAGGGAACGGCCTCCCGCGCTCCTTCCTTCCCCTCCATTCCTAGGCAAGGAACAGGCAGCTGGCTCCGGGCCCAGCAGCAGGTGCCGCTCCACATTGGGCTCTTAATTATCTTTCCAGTTCTTGGTTATTAATGATGTCGGGCAGCAAGCAGAGCAGCCCAGACCTCATACCCCCCTCCCAGCCTCACTGCTGCGGCCTCCTCCTCGGGGCTGCACGAGGGACCCCCATGAAGACAGTGAGGGGCTCGGGGACCAGTGGCCAACAGTTAACCCTTTCACTCCCGTGGCTACAACCACAATCACAGCCTTTCCAAAGCAGTAGCCTGAGCCCTTAGCTGGGCTCCCACTCGCCACCTGTTGCTGAGTGTCAGTTCTAAACCTGGCTCCGGCCTGTGAAAATCCACAGGGCAGAGCAGAACTTGAACCACGTTAGAGGGGGCCACCCATTCTTGGGACGGTCAGACTCTGGCCACAACTGGGAGCATCCTAGCCTTGCTGTTTTGGCCCGAAAGTCAAACAGAACTGCCCCAAGTTTCATGGTCCCCACCCACGTGGGAGATCTTTGTAGACTGAAGAGACCAGCAAGGGTCAGGCTGGACATCTGGAGCGCACGCCTGCAATCCTAGCTACTCAGGAGGCTGGGCTCTGAGGAGCGCCACTTGAAGCCAGCAGCCTGAGCAGGAAAGTCTATGAGACTCCTATCTCCAATTACCTACCAGGAGTGGGGCTGTGGTTCAAGTGGTAGAGCGCTAGCATTGAACACGAAAGCTCAGGGACAGCACTTAGTTGTGATTTCAAGTCTGAGGATGGGCACCAAATAAATAAATAAATAAAAGCTGTGGGAGAGGGAACTAGCGGGATTCCCTGCCCTTCCCCCCCCCCGCATCACACAGACCCCTTCCCCTCTGTCACAAGAAATGAGTGTCTGCTGTCCTAGAGGAGAGTCAGGCCTCTACCCTTACACCCTCAGCTCTTAGGGAAGGGTGTGATGGAATCGACGGTGGTTATACCATGTTTATGGCACAAAGAACGGATGCTCGCTCCCTTCGCAGGCATCGTTGCGGAGGGGAGAGATGTCATGGTGCATCATTGGCCAACCGTGTGTGGCAGGGACAGGTGCTCAGCTGAGAGCCCTGGAGGAAGGACGGGGAGCCAGAACGGGGGCGAGGGGCCTAGGCCCACGTGAGACGGAGCTACTCCATCCTGGGACGCCACCTACACCAGGTCCCCGAAGCCCACAGAACAAACGCAGCCAGCCGTGCCCAGACAAGCATGGCGGTTCACCACGACGGACCTGTGCAGCCTTTTCCACGTCGACGCTGTCAGAATCCCCGGGGGACCCCAGCAGGGCAGTCACCACCCTGGCACCCCCAACCTCTCCTTTCAAGGAGACGGAGGGCTGGACTCTCTCCATCACAACCACAGCCCTCCTGCAGTGTACATTTGTCACGCCTGGCACCAACACAGGTGGAGCTGGCACCGAATACCAAGGGTTGCTGCTGTCGGAGGCCGGTCCCTTCGCCTCCCACATCCCCGTGAGACGCTTGAAGCCAAGTCTCCCCAGAAGGAGCTGCCCACCCGCTCTGGGAAGAAGCCCCACCCGGACTACTCCCATCATGCTCTTGCCGCCCACGGGCTGGGATATTCCCATGATGCTCCGGTCACCATGCAGCATGAGGCAGCCAGGACCAGTGGGTTGTGAAAGGTTAGTTTAATGTCCCCGTACTCCCGTAAGAACGAACTCCAAGGGTGTTCCAAGTCCCAGCCTCTGTGCCCCCCAACCCCATGGCCGCCGCAGCCGTGAGCAGGGACTGGCCAACTCCGTCCAGGGCACCCTCTGCGCCCTGCGGTGCCAGGATGGATGGGAAGGGCTTTGTGTGGCAGGACGTCAACAACCCGCCAGTGGCAGGACTCGTGCCCGCCGAGGTCTGTGAGCTGGCCATGGTGGACATCGCGCGCCACTGTGGCACGGCCAGGCTTCTTGATAGGAGCCAGGAGAGCCCCAAACCTGCCTGTGCCCTAATCCCGGCAGTGCCACGCAGAAGATGGAGCCCAGCAGGAAGCCCCGGGGCCGGCACCTCACACTTCCGACTCCAGGCTGGAGAGCCGCCTCCAGGTGCACGGTTCCGAGAAGCTCTGAGCGGCACAGGCCCCGCGGCCGGCCGCCTCCAGCACCCTGCTGTCCCCGCAGCCCGTGCTCAGCCCCAGGGTCCTGCCCCTGTGTGCCCGGTGCCCCCAGGCCCCCGGGAGCCAGGGACGACGGCTGGCACAGGGTGGGCGATGAGGGCAGACAGCACCCCAGCACAAGGGCAGGTGGGCACGAGCGTGCAGGCAGACGTGCCGCCGGGGCTGCCAGGAGGGCCCCCCCGCAGGGCCCCCCTCGGGCCATGCCTCCCAGGGGGCGGGCAGCCGCCTGGCCCAGCGCCCGCAGGCCGGCGGGCCGAGGGCACAGGCGCACGCGTGGCCGGTGCACCGGGCGGGCAGCGGGCGGGGCGGAGCGAAGGCCTCGGCCACCGAGCTGGGCAGGGAGGCGTGGCGGGGGCGGGCGCCCCGGGCCCAGGCCGCCCGCAGCAGGGCCTCCCTCCGGGCCAGCTGGTGGGGCGTCAGCAGCGGCAGGTCGTCGGGCTCCGGGGGCTCCGGGGGCTCCGGGAAGAGCGGGAGGGCGGGGCGCCGAGGCCGGTCGGCCCGGGGGAAGGAGCTGTAGTGGCGGGGCGCGGGCGACAGGGGGCGCTCCGGGAGCGCGCGCCGCCCGCAGGGCGCGGCCGGGGGCCCGGGCCACGGCGCCTCCCGGGCGGGTGGGCGGCGGCGGGGCGCCCGGGAGACGTCGGGCGGGGGCAGCCCGGGCGTCGCGGGGCGCCGGGCCCTGCACAGCGGCGTGGGGCGGCCCCCTCCCGGAGGCGCCCAGGCCCCGGGGCTGGGTGGGCGCGGGCAGGGGCAGGCGGGCGGCGGCGGCGCCCGGCGGCTGCCGCCCCAGCTCTCGATGGTGCGGGTGGCGCGGTCCAGGGAGCTGCTCACGCCCGCCGTGGTCACCATGTCGCGGGCCGCCTGCAGCATCTTGAGCACGCTGGCCTGCGCGGAGCCCGCCGTGAGGTCCGGGCTGGGGGTGCGCGCGGGGCTGGCCAGGCTCTGCACCCCGTTGAAGCAGCTGTAGATGCCCTGGGTAGCGGGGAAGGGACAGGACACGCGGGTCAGCCGCGCCGCCCCCCCTCGCCGGATGGCATCTGCCTTCCAAGTCCCACAGTTCAAGCCCCCCCACCCCACCCCACCCCACCCCGTGCCCCGCACCCGGGATACCTGATCCTAGTCTTGCCCTCCCACTCGCTGAGTGGCAGTCGGGAGGAGCCCACCGCCATCAGGCTGGGGCACGAGGAACCCCACATTTTACTTCTGGAAATGGGGCAGGGCCAGCTCTGCCTACTCGAGGGGTGCCCCTAAAGCTGGAGACTCCGTGGGGGGGGGGGCGTGGGCACCTACCCTGCTGAACGCCAGCAGGAAGTCCAGCTGGGAGCTGCTGGGCACCGAGTGCCGCAGCTTCCAATACACCAGGTGCTCCCAGGCGAAGACCAGCAGGGCCAGCCCCATGGCCACCAGCAGCATGTAGAAGACGCCCGCCATGTTGTCGATGTCCAGCTTGCTGCTCATCACCTCGTTCTTCTCATTCTGGCAGATGCCCGAGAGCCACACCGTCTCCAGTTTCTGTGTTTCTCCTGAAAAGGGGCCGGGAGGGGGGGATGGGGGGAGCCCAGCTCAGGAATGTCTCACCAGCACTCACCCAAAGCCTGGAGAGAGAAGGGGTCTAGGGCCAAGGCCCGCTCTGCTGTCATTTCAAACCGAGACCAGGACGCAGGGACCCAGCCCAGCAAGATGGCAAGATGGGGCTGGTCCAGGAGAGGAGAAAGGAAAGCCCGGCAGAGTGCACGGTGGGGGTGGGGGTAGGGGTGGGGGGTCGTGGGAATGTCAGCCTTGGCCTCTGCTCAGCCCCAGCAAAAGGTGGTTGAGTCAGTGCTGGCTCATGTATTCGCGGCTCGTGGGCTCACACTTCCTGACCATCGGTGTGCCACGCCTGGGCGTGGGCCCCTAGCAGACTACTCATTCACCTCCGTGGGAAACCAACAGCCCCAGGGGTGCTTTTTGTTGTGGTGGGGATTGCTTGTTTTTTTTGGGGGTGGGGAGGGTCTTTGATTCCGGTTCAAATCCACCATCCACCTGATGGAGCCTTCCGAGTGCTGGGATTACGCAAGTGCCCGGCCACGCCCGGCTCAGGCAGCATTGTAGTCGATAAACATGGAGTTCCTTTAAACTCTGAGCTTCCTCTGGGTTTGGGGCAGGCTGGGCTGGCCCGCTTGTACCTGCGAGCCCCAGCTGTCCAGGCCGGCCTGACTGTGTGGCTCTGAGCTAGGCAGGTCCCTGGCCCCCGGGGAATGTCAGGATGGCAAAGGAGGTGCTCATCTGAGGAAGATGGTGGGAGGGGTGCAGCTACCCACATCCCCCCCCCCCAATGTGGCCTGAGCATCTGCTCATCTTCCTGCTCCTCGGGGACTCTTCAGCTCTGGTCCTTGCTCCATCCTGCAAGCTCACCCTTTTTTCTGGGTCTCCCTCCAGTGGCTCCTAATAATTGCCTACCCACACCCCCCAAGTACTCTAATCACCACCACCCCCCCCGGTGGCCCCTTCCTAGCAACAGCCCTGAGCACACACAGGGGCAGTACAGGCTCCCTGGCCCACCCAGGACCCTTTCCAGCCACCACCACCACCCCCCGCAGTGCCGGTACCCACCGTCCCCTAGGAACTGCAGGAGGGCCAGGTCTATGGCCCGCTTCCAGTGAGAGTCCTTCTGCATGGCGATGCCGTAGCCGGTGGTGGCAAAGACCTTGCCAGACCCAATGGTGACCAACTTGCAGCCTTCATCCTTGCCCGCCATGTAGTTGAGGACAGCAGCGTCATAGATGAAGGCGTCCAGCTTCCTGGGAACAGGCTGAGCCCTCAGAACTAAGGACCCTGCAGGTAGGAGGGTCCTAGACCCAGGGCCTAACAGAGGTCTGAGCCCAGGAGCTTGTGGGTACCACTGGGGAGGGACAAAAGGACAGAGCCACCTCTGGTGCCCTTGCACAGGTCCCTCCTGCCCTCCCCAGCGATGCCAGAGGACTCTGCCCCCCCCCCCCAGGAGATGCACCCGCCCCTGCCTCTACATGGCCCCAAGGCCCAGAGACAGTCCCAAGCTCCCCGCTTCCCAAGGCCAAAGCTGACTTCTGGTCGGCAGAACAGTTGCACGCATGGTGGGCATCCGTGTGTGTGCGTGCGTGCGTGTGTGTGTGTGTGTGTGTGTGTGTGTGTGTGTGCCAGTATCAGGGCTGGAACTCAGGGTCTGGGTGCTGTCCCTGAGATTTTTGGCTCAAGGCTGGTACTCTACCACTTGAGCCACAGTTCTGCTTCTGGCTTTTTGCTGGTGATGAATTGGATTTTCCTGCCCAGGACTGGCCTTGAGCTTTGATCCTCAGACCTCAGCCTCCTGAGTAGCTAAGATGACAGGCGTGGGCCACCAGCGCTCCACTGGGCATCTATTTTTGCTTCAAGCTCCACTCTGCCCTCAGACCTCTGCCAGTAATCTCACAGGACGGACCTTAAGTCTATAAGAAAGGCATAGGGTGCGAGGTGCTGGCAGCTCACGCCTATAATCCTAGCTACTCAGGAGGCTGAGATCTGAGTATCGTGGTTGGAAGCCAGCCCAGGCAGAAAAAAAAAAAATCCATGAGACTCTTCTCTCCAATTAACCAGCAGAAAACTGGAAGTGGCGCTGTGGCTCAAAGTGGTAGAGCGCTAGCCTTGAGCAAAAGAGCCTCAGGAACAGCGCCCAGGCCCTGAGTTCAAACCCCCTCGCTGACACACAAAACAAAAGGCCCCGCCGAGCCAAGGCCGGTCCCGGGAGAGATCTGTGGCTGGAGGCAGAGGGTGGGGGCGGGGCTCGGGACCCACCCCATCTTGAGGCTGGTGAGCGCGTCCTCCACCGAGCGCTGGTTGAACTTGACCATGTGGACGTGCATGTCACGGTAGTTGCTGCGGATGTTCCTCTCTGTGCTGCCATTGGGCACCGTGCCAAAGCGGAAGGGCGGGTACTGATCCTGAGGCCGCTGAAACTGTGAGCAGACAGCAGCCATGTGGCCCCTCCGTCCCAGCCTTGCAGATATCGGGTGCCAAGCCCCAGCCCCACAACGAAGGCTGCCCCAAGTCTGAGCCTGCCGTCACACACAACGTCTCAGACGCTCGCCCGGGCCACCGTGGCACCGGCGGCCCACGCCCGCAATCCCAGCTCCTCGGGGGGGGGGGGGGGGCTGAGATCTGAGGACCTCCATCCCAAGCCAGCCTGGGCAGGACAGTCTATGAGACTTTCATCTCCAATTAACCAGCAAGATGCCAGGAATGGAGCCGTGGCTCAAGAAGTAGAGCACCAACCTTGAGCCAAAAAGCTAAGGGACAGCATCCAGCCTCTGAGTTTAATCCTTAATACTGGCACCAAAATAAAATAAAATAAAAAGGAACTCAAAGGTCCAAAATGGGGAGACTCACGTAAGGCCACCCAAGGGACCCGGGTGATTGCCGCTCAGTCCGCAGCCCCCCTCCTCAGTAGACGCCCCCCCCCCTTTTCTCCACTCCACCCTGCAGCTCAAATTCCTAGCCTGACCACCCACGTCTGCTCATCTGAGGTCTGCCCCCCACCCTCCACTGACGGTGGCCCCGGGAACCTTCTTGTCACTGAGGCCCGACACCGTGTCGATGTACTGCTCCTGGATCATGAAGGCGGCCAGGTTGGCCGTGTAGCTGGCCAGGAAGATGACGGCGAAGAAGGCCCAGACCAGGACCATAATCTTGCTGGTGGTGCCTCGTGGATTCTCAATGGGCACCGAGTTGTTGAAGACGAGCGCCCACAGCAGCCACACGGACTTGCCGATGGTGAAGGACGGACCCCCAGGCTCTGGGGGACACAGGGAGGACGCTGGAGACCTCACACGGCTGCCACCACCAGCAACCCCCCCATCCCCCCCCCGCCCCCCGACACCGGCGATCGCTTACTCTTGCCCTTGGTGAGGTTCTGGTTGTAGCTGACAGGGCTGAAGTACTCAAACATGAAGACCGTGATGGCCACCACGGTGAGGCACATGACGAACATCATCACCCACACCGCGGGGCTGTAGGGCTCTGCGGGCGGAAGCGGCGGGCGCAGAGACCTCGTTCCGGCCTCCCAGCTCGGCAGCGCCGGGCCGCAACCAGTGCGCCCACCGGCCTTCCGGATGGAGCCGAGGGGGCCCCCCGGAAACAGCAGAGCCCTGGAGAGGGCTCGCGGGAGGGCAGGTGCCTGCCCTCCCCTGCCCTCCCTCCACCCTGGACCAGGCCCACACATCCCACCCTAAGCCTTCTTTTGCCCCCACACCCCCGGTCTGGCCCATGGAGGGGCTGATCGGTCTGCCTTAGTCTTTTCTTTTCTGCCTTAGTCTTCATCCTCCCAGTGTGGAATAACAGAGGCACGGGGAAACCAGAGGGGCCCTGGAGACTCTCAGGGTCCTGGATTAAGGGGCAATTAGTGGCACGAGTACTTGCTGTGAAGATCATCCTAGAGAGTGGGGTTTGTCCTCTTCTCTGTAATGGAGAAACCCACTCAGAGAGGCTGGGTGACTTGTCTAAGGCAGCCCAGCAGGAAGGGGGCAGGGTTGGGCTCTCACTCCTGCGTAACCAGCTCCGGGCTTCTCCCTACAACCACCTGTCCACAGCTCCCTGCAAGTGCCAACGTGCTAGGATCCCCTGGCTGCCTCCCCAGCACCTAGCGAGGGCCCGGCACAGCGGGGCTGCCTCCACAAGGCCGACTTCCTCATTGAGTGAGAAGCGAACCTCTCTTCCCACATGCCCCATAGTGCTTCATCCCTGGTCCACAGTCCGATTCCCGGCACAGCCTGTGGCCAACCTGCTCTCCTGGCTTCCAGCCCCTAAACGGTGCCACCACCTGTCCCCCCTCCCCCGAGCCAGGCTCAGATGCCAGCATCCCTGTCGCTCCTTCCCTCCCTGCCTCGCCCGCCTCCCGCCGGCCCCCGAGACAACCAGAGCCCGCGTATCCCAAGCTCCATCCACGCTCTACCCACCAGTCCCTGAGCCTCTCGCTCCTGGACGCACCCCTGTCCACCCGAGCCTCACCCAGGAAGGCCGAGGGGGAGACGGTGCCGTTGCTGCGGGCCACCATCACGCTGATGCCCGTCTCCACAAAAGGCACGGAGAAGTCCACAATCTCCGAGCGCTCCTCGTTGATGGTGAGGGAGCCGATGGCCATGTCTGCCCGCTTGTAGTACACCTGGGGGCCCGGCGGGGGGGGAGGGAGGGGGCTGGAGCATCCTCCCAGTCCCCTAGAAGCCCACCTAGCTCCACCCCCCCCCGCCCCCGGAGCCTGCCG
Organism: Perognathus longimembris pacificus; assembly: GCF_023159225.1. NCBI lineage: Eukaryota > Metazoa > Chordata > Mammalia > Rodentia > Heteromyidae > Perognathus > Perognathus longimembris. Next base: position 51,798,129 of record NC_063177.1, read on the forward strand.
GTCCCTCCTGGGGTCCTCGGAGCTCATGTGAGGGGTCATGTGACCCCTGCAGGATCCTCTCACCAGAAAGGGGGGGGGCTGCAATGCACGGGAGCAGCAGAGGAGGGGAGGGGGCCCAGGCAGACCCCCCCCCGGGGGAGGGGAGCCAGCCTACCTCCCCGATCATGCCGTTCCACACGCCTCGCACCCTCTTGCCGTGCTTGCCGTTGGTCACCAGGTAGAGGTCGTAGGAGAACTTGACGACCTTGGCCAGCTTCTTGAGGATGTCGATGCAGAAGCCCTTACAACAGAGCTTGGTGTAGGGGGTCAGGTCCCCGCTGCTGCAGCCACCACCGAGAGACCACGGCGGCCAGTCAGAGCGCTGCTCCGCCCAGCCTGGACGGCAGGCCCTGCCCTGCACCCCCCCCCCCCCCGAGCGTGGCACACGCACGTGCACGCACAGCAGCACCCAGCCCGTGCCAGAACCAGACCTGAAAGTGCGGTTGCTCTGCCTGCGGCAGGGCACGGTGTTGGGCACACAGCCCCCCGTGCCGGGGTCGGGGCTCTCCACGATGACGAAGGGCCGCTCTTCCAGCGTGGCGACCGTCAGGTGCCGGCTGTCCACCACGGGCTGCAGGGAGGCGCTGTAGCGAGGCCACACTGGGTACTTCATATAGAGGACGCCATGATCCCAGCGCCCCACCTGCAGAGGACAATGGACCTGAACCCAGGACCCACATCCTTACCACCCCTCCTCTGGGTGGAGCCTCCGGGTGGTCCCGGGCAAGGACTGGGCACAACCCCAGCCCTCTGCTCTCTGATGCGGCCCCCACACTGCCCAAGCACACAGCTCCTTCCTCAAGCCTAGGCCAACCCTATCTCATCTTTCTCAGTCCCTGCGGCCTCAGCATGAAGCCCTCAGCCGATCCTCTAGCCCCACCCCCACCCCAGGCCGGTCCAATGTGACCCCATCCCTCCCTCAGGGTCTGTAACTCCCAAGCGTGCCTACCACCTCACTGAAGAAAGCCCCGCGTCCAGACCAGACAAATACGCCTTCCTGGTGAGCTCCTACTCAGTCTTCAACAGCCCAGCTCTAATGTTCTGTCTACTGTACCACACTCCCCGGTTTCCCTCTTTCAAAGCAGAATAAGTTCCTGCGCCTACACTGATTTGCACACATCTGTACTCTAGCACGGAGTGTTCATATTCTAGTTGCTTGCATGAGCGTCTGGCTGGCCAGGTGTGGGCCGCCTCCCCCAGGAGCTGCAGGGAGCTAACCATGCTCTGTAGTACAGGGAAGGCAGGCTGTGTTAGGGGACCCCAGGGCTGGGGCACCTCACCCAGGCTGGAGGGATCTGGAGGGCTACCTAGTGAAGGAGGTCTCAGCTGAGAGCTGGAAGATGAAGGGTTGGCTAGGGCACAGAAGGGACCTTTGCTCAGCTGTGGGCTCAAGGGGAAACAGAATAATAGGAAACCAGAGGCCCCTGGGCTCACCCCCTTCTCACCATCTCCCAGAGGCGGTGCCGATTGAGGGTGATCACCACCATGGTGGGCTGGACCAGGTACCCACCAGGGCTAAAGGAGAAGTCTCGGCCCTCCCAAGTGACATTCAGTAGGTGCCTGTGAGGGGCAGAGATGCCAGGTGTCCCATCCCCCAGACTTCCCAGGGCCCCTCCCTCATCCCCACTACTGCCTTGGGTGGGGGTCATTTGTTGTGTAACCACAGTCAAGGGTGCTGGATTTGTTTGTTTGTTTCAGATGAGGACACGGAGACCCAGAGAGGTGACCTAACTTGGCGCAAAGCACATGCCAGTGGCAGGCAGGGCCCAGCGAGCCCGAGCTGGACCGCGATGCCCCCCCCCCCCGTGCCCAGGTAAGTGCCCACCTGTAGAAGGCCTCCCGGGCTGGGCTGACGGGCCCGGGATGGCTGCGGCAGTCGCCAGCCGGAGCAGGCAGGACGCCATGCTGTCTCCGGTAGCCATGGGCGCCCAGCGCCAAGATGGCCACACCATCGCGAACCTTCTGTCGCAGGCTGAGACGCCAGCTCTCGGTGACCACGCTGATGAGGCCCACGGGGAAGGTGGTGGGGGGCGCGTCGGTGCTGCCCAGGGCCAGGTTGGGCACGAGCCACACGTGGCCGGGCCCCACCAGGCCCGCCTGGGCCGCCTCGGCGAAGAGCACCTCGGCCTCCTCGCGGGAGCAGTAGGCCACGAGCACGGGCGCGTCCACCTGGCGCAGCAGGCGCTGCGTGCGCGCGCGCGTCCCGCCGGGGCCCAGCTCCAGCGTGAGCACGTCCAGCAGCCGCCAGCTCAGGTAGCTGGCGTCGGCCGCGGCGCGGACTCCCTCCAGGAAGAGCGCGTGGCCCGGGTGCAGGCTGGTGATGACGGCGAAGGCGCTCCAGTCGTACTCCTCGAGCACCTTGAAGAGCACCTGCAGCTGCTGCTCCAGGGACACGCCCAGCTGCAGGAAGGCGGAGCCCGGCTCCTGGGGGCGGGCGGGAGGGGCGGGGCTTGAGCCGGGGAGGGCGGGGCCGGCTCGCTGAGCCCCGCCCACCCGGGCTTCTCCCTCCGCCGTGCCCCGCCCACCTCCACCTCTCCCTCCGCCGTGCCCCGCCCACCTCCGCCTCTCCATCCGCCGTGCCCCGCCCGCCTCCATCTCTCCATCCGCCGTGCCCCACCCACCTCCGCCTCTCCCTCCGCCGTGCCCCGCCCACCCCGCCTCTCCTCCGTGCCTCGCCCACCTCCACCGCTCCATCTGCCTTGCCCCGCCCACCTGGGCTTCTCCATCCGCCGTGCCCCGCCCACCCGGGCTCTTCCATCCGCCGTGCCCCGCCCACCCGGGCTCTTCCATCCGCCGTGCCCCGCCCACCCGGGCTCTTCCATCCGCCGTGCCCCGCCCACCCGGGCTCTTCCATCCGCCGTGCCCCGCCCACCCGGGCTCTTCCATCCGCCGTGCCCCGCCCACCCGGGCTCTTCCATCCGCCGTGCCCCGCCCACCCTGCCTCTCCTCCGTGCCCCGCCCACCTGGGCTTCTCCATCCTCCATGCCCCGCCCACCTCCGCCTCCCCTCCTCCGTGCCCCGCCCGCTTCTGCTTCTGCTTCTGCCCTGCGGCCTAAGGGATGCTCTGTGTCCTGGGATCCCTGCCCGGCCAGCCCCTCCTTTTCTGCCTCCCCGAGTTTCCTACCCCCACCAGCCACTGGGATCGCCAGGGGCGTCCCCCCCACCCACCCCACTAAGTCGGACCACAGACCACGTTTTACAAATGCAGACTCTCAAGCCGCCCCTCACCACCGACAGAATCAGAATCTCTGAGGACGACGCCTAGAATCTGACCACCCGCTCTAGCAGTTTTCTTCCAGCCGTGAGCTAGCTAGTTTGAGAAGTGTTGGCCCAGACTGGGTCTCAGAGGTGTAACACTGGGGTCTGCTTTTTGCTGGTGCTCAGAGAGCCACTGTCCTGAGAGCTGATGACCGGTGGGAAGACACCTGGGAAAGCATTGTCCTGACCTAAGACTCAAAAGCTCACCAAATACATTCAGCTCACACCTAGCACAGTCCCCTCCCAAGGGCTGCCTTCCCCCCTCTGACCACTGCTACGGCCCCAATCTTTTTTTTAAAAAAAACCTGAATCAGGGAAAACTCCACAGACCAAAGAACCTATGTGTTCAACAACAGCCAACTTGCAGTTCAGAGAGGGAGAGAGAATAGGGAGAACTTGCGATTTAGAAGCCCCGTCCACTAACTACCATGTACAAACCTGACTCGGCTTCCAATGCAAATGGGCAGACTTAAAAATAAACACTTAGGATCTTTATGAGACAGTGGGGAATTGTGAACATGGGCTGGATATTTGTTGACGTTGAGGGACTCTTATTATGTTTTAGACATGATAATGTGTTTAATTTTTTAAGGCTCTTTCCTGCTGGAGATACATATTGAATAATTCATGTGTAGAATTATGAGACGTCTGAGCTTTCGACTCAGTTTTTACACAGAAGAGGGAGACGTAGGCAAGGACAGGATGGGTTACCTTCACCCAGGTGAGTGGGGATATTTGGGGATTCACTAAGCTTTTGCATATATGCTCAAAACTCTCCAAAGCAAGCTTGGTGCTAATGACTCACTCCTGTAATCCTAGCTACTCAGAAGCCTGGGATCTGAGGATCAAGGTTTTAAGCAGCCTGCCTGGGCAGGAACCACCAAAAACCCAGAAGTGGGTTTTTGTAGCTCAAGTGGTAGAGCAGAGTGCCAGGCTTGAGTGAAGAGCTAAGAGGCAGTGCCCAGGCCCTTAGTTCAAACGTCACTACCGGTGGGGGATGGGGGGACACGTCCATAACGGAGCACTAATGCGCTCACGAAGCAAAAGCAGATCAAATCTATTTCCTTCCTTTCACACCTTGGCTACTCCCTGACTTGGAATAAAGCTTCTACGCTTCCCATGTGGTCGGGACCCCCTCCCCCACCCCTCATGACCCCCCCCCCACTCCTCAGCCTCTCACTGCGTCCCTACCAACACCCCCGTAGCCTCCAGACTTCAGCATGGACCTCATTTCTTGAGCAATCATCTCTGACCCAGGCCCTCTCCAAGCAGGCCGCCCTCAGCGCATGCGCTGTCTCCCTCCAGCACACGCAGCCCCATGTGGAACGGCCGTGAACGTGTAGGGTGCCTTCTCCCCCGGGCGATGGCCAAGTGCCGTTAGGGGCAGAACCACGGCTGCCTCCCCCATGCCAGGGACGGGAACCTGTCCTGCACTGCTGTTCCCTATTGTTGAACTCCTGCTGTACACAGGACACGGCAGCAGCTCCAGTCCCCAACTGACTCTGCCCAGCAGGACTGGACAGGCCTGATCACCACAGCTGGAGAGGTGTTGGCCACCTGCCCACTCCTCCAGACATACGTGGACAACAGCCTGAGACGTTGAGACGTGAAGCTACCCCTCTTCCCCCTCCACACACACCGATCCTCACACTTTCAGTCCTACCTCCTGGCCCGGCCCATCCATTCTGCCGACCTATGCCACTCCCTCGCCTAGACTTGGCTGCTCCCCAGCCCCCACCTGGCTGTAGGCCCCGGGAGGAAGGAGGCAGGAGGCTGGACGGGCACCTTGGGAGTGAGGACCACCGTGGAGCCCCCGCTGATGCTGAGGATGGGCGCGTGAGTCTGGGAAGAGATGAAGTCCAGGAGCTGGGCCACCGCCTCCGTGCCCACGTTGTCTTCAAAGACGATGCCGTGGACGCGGGCCGCGCCCAGGAGCCCGCAGATCTGGGTGAGGAGGCTGCTGGGGTTGGTGTTGTTCACCCCCACGGTGAGCGGCTGGACCTCCAGGGGCAAGTCCAGGAAGCTCTGCGGGGTGAGGCGAACTCGAGCCTGGGCCTGTGGAGGCCCTGAGCTGCCAAACACCACCGCCACGGTCACCGCCTGCTCACCGGGCCCCGGGCCTGCCCAGGCACCGAGGAGCCAGGTAAGCAGGAGAGCCGGTCCCAGGGCCCCACCCATGTCCGCTGGAGCGTCCTGAGAGGGAACCAGGACGGGCACGGAGACAGAGAGATGGATAGACAGACAGGTGGTGAAGGCCAGGGTTGGAGAACACAGATCCAGAAGACAGGGAGGAGAAGCCCTCCCCCACAAGGACAAGCAGAGACAGAGAGACGGACAGACAGAGAGACGGAGAGAAAAGAAATAGCGGTTAGCAGAACATCCTCAGGGTCCCAAGGGAGGCAAGGGCTGGCTAGGACAGGAGCCAGGACAGGTCTTTCCCAGTTGTCATTGGATGGCGAGAAAGCCCAGCCACTCTGGTGTTCAATCGCATGGATTTTAAACCTGGTTTCCCATCTAGGACTAGAACTTTCTAGAGTGTGATCTTGAAGAGCTCACTTAGCATCTCTGAGCCACAGTGTTGTGTCTGAGCTAATTGCAGATCCTACCTCACGAAGGTGAGGACACAGACAACAGGTTATTCGCTACCGGGAGCAGCCTGTCACCTTCGCCGCCCACAGGTTGAGATCTGAGGACTGCCGTTCAAAGCTCACCTGAGCAGAAAAGTCCATGAGGCTCTTATCCGCAGCTGTGCAGCTGTGGCTCATCAAGTGGTAGAGTGCTAGCCGAGGGTAAGCACAAAAGCCCAGCAACTGTGTCCAGGCCCTGAGTTCAAGTCCCAGTGTTACACATGCACACGTGCGCGTGCGCGCACACACACACACACACACCACAGAGCTCAGGGGGATGGACATGGCTGCCACTCTCGCTCCACTATGAAATTGTGCGCCTTCACTACAGAAACACAGATGAAGGCCAAGCAGTGGCCAATACTCCTGGCTCAGAAGCCCAGTATCTGTAGGATAGATGATGATGCCCTTTGGCGCTAATACTCTGAAGAATGGCTAGTCAGGCCTTACCTTTATGCCATCAAATTTCTCCTATTCTTTTATCTAAGGTCTAATTCATTAATTCATTAATTGTGGGTCCGGGGCCTGGGTGCTGTCCCTGAGCTTTTTTTTTGTGTGCTCAATGCTAGCACCCTACTACTTGAGCCACAGCTCCGCTTCCGGATTTTCATGGTTATTTTGAGAAAAGAGCCTCATGCACTTTCTTGCCCAGGCTGCCTTTGAACTATGGTCCTTAGGTCTCAAGCCTCCTGAGTAGCTAGGATTTCAGGTGTGAGCCAACGGCACCAGGCCCAAGGCCTAATTCTTTTTTTTTTTTTATACAACCTCCCTCAGGAGCCTTTCTCCCTCTCTAATTCTGTCTAAGAAAGACCGAGGGCGGAGAAATGCAAGAGGCCACCAGGGAACATTTGAGAAACCTCCTCCTCTACCAGGGTCTCCGCAAGGGAGGACCATGGAACATACTCTTCCGTTTAGCCATGCGACTCCGCATATACACCCTGAGCACTGAGGCGCTGGGTGGAGAGAGGCTGAGGCGGCCAGACACGCATGCTGCCTGTCCACCCTCCCCCAGCTCGGGCAAATCCCCAGACTCCCAGGCTGTTCTTAGCACCTCCTTGCGCTAAGCTTCTCTCCACCATTTCCTGCCCTCTCTACCCCTCCCAAGCCTCCCAGCCTCTTCCAGCAAGGCCTTCTCTCAGCTACGCATGGAGAGCTTATTCACGGGAAGCTATGAAGAACCCACCACACAGTGTTAAAGTGCCAGGCGGGAGAGCTTCAGGCTGAAAGACGGGACTAGGGGCAAGGATGGGAGTACTCGTATGTGTGGGTGCCCTTAAACGTGCATATAACCTGAAATGTTCTTCACCCAAAAAGCGAGACAGGCTGTCAGTGTAAATTACAACCTAGAGATTGAAGACTGTATGAGGAAAGTATGTAAGCTATCTCATTCATATTTTTCTGCCCCTATCAGGCTTGAACTCAGGGCCTTGAGCTTGCTTAGCTGGCACGCTACTACTTGAACCATACCTCCAGTCTGGTTTTTTGTTGGGTATCCTGGAAACGGACTCCAGCAGACTTTTCTGTCTGGGCTGGCTTTGAACTGTGATCTTCCAGGTCTCAGTTTCTTGAGTAGCTAGGATTATAGGCAAGGGCTGCCAGCCCTGGACTTACCGCAATATGTTTATGTTGACTCTATGTTGAAATAAAATTCAATTACATTGAATTAAGCACAGTCTTATTTTCCCGTCTCTTTTTTCTATTTTCTTTAAAAAGGTGGCTACCAGAAAATTTTAAATCACACATGTAGCCAGACACCAGTGGCTCATACCTATAATCCTAGCTACTCAGGAGGCTGAGGTTTGAGGACTGCAGTTCAAAGCCAGCCTGGGCAAGAAAGTCCAGGAGACTCATCTCCAATTAACACCAAACAAAAGCCAGAAGTGGGGTTGTGGGTCACGTGGTAGAGTGCTAGCCTTGAGCTAAAGAGATCGAGGACAGCACCCAGCCCTGAGTTCAAGCCCCAGAACCAGCACCAAAAAAAAAGAGCTCCCATGTGGCTCCTATTTATTTCCCCCAGACAGTGTGAGTCTGGATAAAGGGCCAGGCCCTCCCACAACCCCAAAGGGGCCTTTCTCCAATGCGCGGGGGGCCCCTGGGGTGTGAGGTGGGAAGGAGGGGAGGTCACGGCAGGTCGTGCTTCTTGGCAGGAGGCTGGCCGGGCAGGCACCCGACAAGCCTCTGAGCTCACGAAGCAATGGCGGACAGGAGGAGAACCTGGAGCTCTGGTCTCCTCCGCGGGCACGTGGCACGTGGCGGCGCGCGCTTTCCTCCTGGCCTCTACCTAGCCTTTCAAAGGCGCCAACCCCACCCGTCTGTCTCTACGCTGCTGCTGGAACTTCCTTGCGGCACCTGCACCTGACCTGACACAGGACAGCTGTTCCGTGGGACCCCCACATAAAGGCCGGACAGCGAAGTCTGGGGCCCAGCTCCCCCTCCCGCCCCCCCATCAACCTTCCCCTTCGTGGACACCGCCCTGGCCACGCCAGCCCACACTGTCCCTATCTCCAGGTCCGGCTGCTCCCTAAGTGCAACATCCTCTTCCCAAAAGGTTCTACCATCCCATAGGGCCCAACCTAAGCCCCCCTGCCCCCCAAGGCCCAGCCATGGACAATCAGGTCTGGACCCCCAAGGTGCAGATCTGGGTTCCTCTGCCCTTCCTCCCAGGCTAGGACCCAGGAGCTGGGTCCCTGCGGGAGGAGGCAGACACGCTGGGGTTTCTGGAAGGCAGGGTGTGCTGATGGAGTCCTCTCCCCAGCCCCCTGGGTTACACCCCCTTTCCTGAAGAACCCTCCAAGGAGTCTTAGCTGAACACCTGGGTTCCAAAAGCAAGGAGAGCGAGAGAGTGGCAGAGGTCCATCCAGGTGCCTCCCAGGTTCAGGGCCCCCCTAGGGGGGGAGCCCCACTCCTCCCTTTCCCCACACCACTCAGGCACTTCCAGGACCAGGCATGCACCCCCATTCTCACACACTCCTCACAAGATGGGGTGCTGACAACTTGCTCTCTCCCAGGCCAGGAGGTCTGGTGCTGAGAACCAGCGCCACCCTCCCCCCCCAGCAGGACTGCTTTCTCTAAGGGAAGGAGGCCAGGCTGGGGACCCCACTACACGGTGGCCACCCCATTTCCCATCTGGCCCTTTGCTTAGTCACAACCTGAACATCAAGAGAGAGACGGCCCCCTCCATCTGCCCCCCCCCCCACGGATGGGTCCCGGGGTTCGGGCTCCTCTCTCAGCTGGTCTCCGCTGGCCCCCCCCACCCCCGGGGCGACCCGTCCCCCCTCCCCTCCAGAAATCTCTTACACTCTGGGCTGTGAAGTTAGGGGTATTTTTAGGCCGGCGATAAATAATTCATAGGGAAGGTGGCATCAAGCTGCCCCTGCCGGAGGAGGGGGCGCAGGCGGAGAGAACCACCATCACCCCGGCTCAAGGACACGCGCGATGCGGCGCGGCGGCCGGCAACTGTGACTCGGGGAGGGCGCGGGGATCCGCGCCACGCCTCCTGGTGGCCAAGCTGGGCACCACGCACCGGGCAGCATCGGGCACTGGGCGCCCCCAGCCCGGGCCCCCCCCCCCCCCCGCCTGCCCCTGCGGGGGGTGCACCCCCCCCTGCCTTCCCCACGCCGGGTCTCAACCGCCCACCTCCGGAGCGGGCAGGTGGAGGGCGCCTGGCTGGCCGGGTGGCGGTCCAGGTCCCTGCCGGGGCCCCCTCGGACAGAACAAGCCAGGCATCCTCTGTCCTGCCTGTCTGTCCCTTCCACGTTCTTATCCTTCTGCCATCAGGAGCAGGCTCTCAGCCAAAAACCAGACGCCCCCACCCCAAAGGGTAGGGGATAAGAGCCGGTGGCTCCCTCTCCAAATACAGTGCTCGCCTCAATGTTCCTGTCGCCAGAATCTCAGGGAGCAAGGATGGGCCGCCATGCCAGGGCTGGGAGAAGGAGCCACAAGTCCCTGTTGGGCCAGGCGGGCAGGGAAAGAGGGCGGGCAAACGGGGCTCGGTTCACCCAGTGGGACCTGGTGGGTGCCCTTGCTTTGGCTTGGGCACAGAAGCTGGGGAGGCTCGGGCTTTCCCTCCCAGTCCCGCCGTCGAGAATCTGGGAATCTCCATCAAAGCCTCGGGAGAGCAGAGCAGCCGCTGGGGCTGCCGGGGCGCAGGCTCTCCCGGGGTGCAGGCTCTCCCGGGGCGCAGGCTCTCCAGGGGCCTTCGCCCACCTTTCTCTTGGAGTCCCAGAGACCCAGATGGTCAGGGCGTGTAGGGCCGGCATTTGGAAGAAGCAACCGCGCCCGGCGCCCTCTCTCCTCTCGAGGGCAGAGGATGGAGTCAGGACGGGGCAGAGGGGTTGGAAGAGCGGAAGGTGAGCGCCGGGGGCCACAGGCTGGAAAGCGGGTGCCGCACAGCAGGTCCAGACAAACCCCAGGAACCTGGGGACCCTGGAGCGGCGGCTACCGCTCCCTTCTGCCCTTTGGGCGCTGCGCCCTCCCCCCACCCCCAGCCTGGGCTCCAGGTGCGGACCCCCTCCTAGCCCAAGTGGCGTGCAGCAGCAACAGTTGGACGCAGTGGCCCGGATTGCCGCCTCCCCTCCCCCTGCCCCCTCCCCAAGCGCTGGGCGCCGGGCAAGTGGGGGCGGGGGAGGGCTGGGCGACCCCGGGGACAAACATCTCGGGTGCCGGCGGCGTCCTTCGCCCGCGTCCCGGGTGACTGCTGTGTGAGCCGTCTCCCGGCCTCTCCCCGGCCTCCTCTCTGCCCTCCAGCCTCCAGGCCCCCCCCCCCGGGCGGGTTTCCAGCGGGCCCCCGTGGGCTCCCACGCCCCCTCCCTGAGTCCCGGGGCGGCCCGTGCGACTCCCCACCGGGGGCGCCCGCGTCCGTCCCCCGCTGTCCTTGCCCGGCCCCGAGTCGGCGAGGAAGTTGGCCCCTCCGTCCCTCGCCGCGCGCCCCCCGGCCCCCACTCACCCGGGGGAAGGGGCGCCGCGCCCGCGCCCGGAGCCCGCGCCGGCTGCTGCCTCCCGCGCGGTGCCCGTCCCGGTGCCTTCGCCCGGTGTCCCCGTGCGCTGGCGCGCGCGCGCTCCGAACCCAGCAGGCGCCGGAGCCGGGCGCGGGGAGCCGGGCGCCCGCCCGCCGCGCGGCCGCCCCGGAGAGCCCGGGCCTCGATCCGCTCGCTGGGCGCCGGGCGCCGGGCGCCGGGAGCCCGTCCCGCGCTGGCCGCGCCCCTCCCGCGCCCGGGGGGCCGGCGGCCCCGCTGACGGCGGCGGCGGAGCGCTGGCCGCCTCCGCCCCGCCCCGCCCGGCCCCCCGCGCCCCCCGAGGCCCCTCCAGCCCCTCCCTGCGCTGCCCGTGCGCCCGGGCGCCCCGGGGCTCGCTCCCCTCTCCAGCGCCGGGCCCGCGGCCCCGACTCGCAGAGACAAGATCGGCCTCCGAGAAAAAACACCTCCACTCGCAGGGAGCCCCGGGTTCAAGCCCTCGGCTCGCCGGCGTGACCTTGGGCTAGCCAAGTTCCAGGATCCGTGTTTATAAAGTGACGCCAGCCAGCGTCCTGGGGCTGCGGTGACAGGAGGTACTGCTTTCTACAGACTTGGGGACTTGGCTAGAAATGGATGGAAACAGGAAAAGGGGGGGGGGTTCAGGTGCAGAGGGGCGTCAAGGCCCTGGGGGTGCGCGGAGGGTAGGGCCCCAAGGCCACACCTGCCCGCCGTGTTGTGGCAGGTCGGGGTGGGGCCCTAACACGGTGCCACGGGCTCCCATCTCCTCACTGGTTGAGCGGGGGCTGACCCAGGGCAGAGCCACCGGCAGGGCAGGCACCGGAGGCCAGTCGGGGTGGGTCACGGTGAGGACCGGGAGTCAGGCGGACTCCAGCTGCAGAGCCAAGATGAGGAACGGCGGGTGGGTCCGCGCCAGGCCCGGGCCCCCTTCCCGACCACCCGTCCCCAGCAGCTCCCAGGCAGCGAGCGCTTCCACAGCGCCACCTGGTGGCGCGGGCTCGCGGGGGCCAGAAGGTGACCCTGGGCCCCAGAAGTGTCAACCATGACCTTTGGTTTCAGCTACTTTATTTCCAGCACTTTTCCACCTCGTGGCCTCCAAAGTCCAGCAGGAGGGGGGGTGGGAGGGGGGGATGGGAGGGGGAAGGGGAGGTGGGAGGGGGAAGGGGGGGTGGGAGGGGGAAGGGTCGGTCTGCGCTTCCACTCCAGGCTCCATCTGGAGGCAGAGGCTACCTTGTGGAGCGCCTGCTCAGAAGCCCCTGGGAAAGCGTAGCAGCCACGATCCCAGGCCCCGCCGGCAGTGCAGTGGCTGGGGTGTAGAATGGGGCTCACACTGGCCCCAGCCCCTCTCCTTTCCTTGACCTGGCTGGGATCCAGGCTCAGTGTCCCATCCACCTGGTCGGGATCCAGGATCAGTGTCCCAACAGCCGCAACATCTCCCGTGGATCCACCAGCTTCTCTCTTGGCTTCCCGGCGCTCTGGCCTCGGGACACCTCCTCGGCATCCAGCTTCTCCCAGTCTGAGAAGGAGACTGGCCGGACTCCTGGAGCAGAAGGGAGACAGCCGATGCAGGCTCCTCCTCCTCCGCCTTCCTCCCAAAGAGTGGGGTCCCACCACCCAGGACCTCAGTAGGGGGCCCAGACCTCGGCTCCTGAGCAGGGCCTGGATGGCCGCCCAGCCCGGCCGGGGGTCAGAGGGCAGCAGCCCGGCCTTCAGGTCCTGCAGCAGCTGCTGGCTGGTGAGGAAGCTGTCAGTCATGGTGGTGGCAATGACGCCCGTGGGTCCCCTCTTCACCCAGCCGCTGCAGTAGAGGCCTGAGAGGGAACGGGGCGTGGGGGAGGGGTGGCCGGATGTTGCCGGCGCTCCCCGTCTATACAGAGACCCATGCAGACGCACCACAAATCCCCCCCACAGGCGGGCCCACTACGGCCGCTCATCAAACACCCTGGATGCTCTGGAAGCTGCTTTACTCTGCCAGGCTCCTTATACCTCAGTTTCCCCGTGGGCAAGGAGCTCCCTGAGGCTAGGAGCTGGGGCCTGCTGGCCACCAGCTTAGCAGGCGCTCAGGAGCCTCTGCTGAATGGAGAAATCATTAGACCAGAAGTGGCCCGAAGACGGGAGGCCGCCTCGACTCCCATCCCAGCCCTGAACACGGGGCCTAGACCGGAGCTGATGTGGCAAATGGTGAATGACTCAATGACCAGACATACGGCCATGAAGAGGGGTAGGCTGGCCCTGGGCCAGGCTTGCCTGCGAGAGCTTCTCAGTGCTGGTCACTAGTGAAGGATGTCTCAGGAGATACCGACCTCCTACCACGCTTGCATGCCCAGGCTTCTCGTACTCTCTCACCTGGCACATCCACAACCCGGCCCTCTGTGTTGGGGATGATGCCAAGTGTAGGATCGAAGGGCACACTGGGGTCGATGGGGCGGCTCTTATAGCCCACGCTGCTCAGCACGAGCCCACAAGGGAGGTCCTCCGTGTCTCCTGTGGGTACTGCCCGGGCGGCCTCCCCACCCTCCTGCGGGGAGAGCGTGGGCATCACCAGGCTGGGGTGTGTAGGGGCCTCAGAAGAGGGGTGTCCTTGGGTAACAAGACTCACTTCCAGTCTGGTGATGGCCAAGCGGATGCCTGCTGCCCGTCGCCCGTCTGGAGAAGGAAGCACCCGCTGGGGGCTTCGGAAAAAGCGGAGTCCCCAGGCCCGGGGGGCCCGAGCGTGGCGGGCGGCCTCCCCCTCCCGCGGCTCCTCCGTGGCCGTGCGCAGGAGCAGTTCCGTCAGCCGCCTCCTGGGCCGCGGGACCTCTGGCAGGGACACGGGGCGACTCAGGACCGTCCCTGCCCCGCGGGCACCTCCCCCCCACCAGGCCTCCTGGACCCGGGGCCGCTCCCCCCATGCGAGCCTGGGAGGCGGGGCCCTCACCCTTCACGCTGCCCCCGAGGCCCGAGAAATCCTTGGGATCCAGAAGGGGCCGGGTTCCTGGTAACTGGATCATCTCCCGAAGCTCCTGGGGGCGGAGGGGGGGGGCGGAGAGTGGGGGAGGTCAGACTCAGGCCTACCATGGAAGGTTCCGGGCACTGGGAGCCCTGACTGCTCCCCAAGCCCGTTCCTCCCCACCCCCCTGCAGCACCCACTCCAGGGGCTCTGATGACCTCCCCTCCCCACCCCACCCCCATACATGGGTACCCTCTGCTTGGGACCCTGGCTCCTCCCCCTAGGGTCCCCGTACCTTGATGGTGAAGGCCACTTGTAGGGGTCCTCGCCGGCCCACTATCCACACGGTCTTCACCTGACTCTGCCTCAGCACCCCCAAGGCAGCCTCCGTGATGTCCGTTTTCTGGCACAAAAGGGGGTTCTTGAAGTCATCCCACACTGCCCTGGGGAAGGGAACTCGCCAGTTGGTTTTGCCCCTAACCTAAGGCAGAAGGCTGGCAGAGCCCAGCGCGGCACCACGTCTCCCCCCGGTGGTCACACAGCGTATCGCAGGCAACTCTGCAAACGGAGGCTGTGCGGCGAGTAGGGGGCAGTGTGCATAAACAAGTCCACGTGGCCAGAGTCCTGCCTTTCCCAAGGGCTCCGCCTGATTTCCAGAGGCCACAGCAATGAAGCTTGGCTGGACGAGGGGAAGCCGGACCACCCCCCCCCCCGGCCTCCTCCCCTCTAGCTCGGGGCTACCCCTCACCTCCAGGTGCTCCGGTGGGGTCAGCAGGATCCGGGCTACGTCCAGAGCCACATTCCCCTGCCCCAGAATCACAGCTGTGTCACAGCTCAGGTCCGGCACCAGCTGGGGGGGGGGAGGGGGAGGGGAAAGGTCTTCATGGGTCTCTCCATCTCAATCTCATCTGCAGAGCCTCCTGGCTGGGCCCCCCACCCCCACCCCCAGTGTCCTGCCCACCCCCCAACACTAGGGCAGGACAGCCCAGCCTTCCTGCACGGAGGGTGCACCTCCGTGGGTGGCCTCCTCCCTCCGTGGTGCCACCCACTGGCTACCCAGCCCTGGCAGAGGAAAGGGCGGCCCGCGTGACCCCGGGGCTCACCTCCCGGTTCTCAGGAAGCCCGTTGTACCAGCCCACGAAGGCCCGGGCGGACAGCACGCCCGGCAGCTCTTCACCGGGGATTCCCAGGGCCCGGTGGTCCTCCGCCCCATAGCTCTGAGGAGAGAGCACAGGCCCCGGCGTCGGGCCCCCGCCCCCACCGTGGGGCTTCCCGCCCCAGCCTGGCACCCCTCGCCCCCCACCCCCCGGCCCCGGCGCCTGCACTCACCAGCACCACGGCGTGGTAGGCCTCCCGTAACTCGGGCACCGTCACGTCCTTGCCGATGACCACGTTGCCCCAGAAGGCGCAGCGGTCAGAGCGGGCCGTCTGGGTGAACGTGTGGATGACGTTCTGCCAGGCCGCCCCGGGGGTGGGGGGTGGGGGGGGGAGGGATTCGAGGTGAGGCAGCTCCAGGCACAGCCAGTGGCCCCCTCAACCCAGGGCACCCCCCCTCCTCCCCTGCCCTCCACACCCGGCTCCACCCACCTTCACCTCGGGGTGGTCGGGGGCCACGCCAAAGCGCACGAGGCCAAAGGGCACCGGCTGCTTCTCGTAGATGTCCACGCGGGCCTGGGGGTGGTGCTGGGGGAGAGGATGCGGTTTGGGGGTGGGGTCAGCTGGGTCAGCGGGCTGGGGACGCAAGGGGCCTGGGGCAGCACAAGCGTGGAGAGGAGTTGAGGGTAGACCTCAGGGAGGACTGCCGGCTACGGAGGCCCACGGCTTCCCCTGCACTGGAGCCGAGGAAGGGGAGCTTCCTCCTCAGGTCAGACGTGAGTCATGCATGGTAACTGCCCTCCAACGCTTCTTCACTTCTAGAAGCTTCCAGCTGATCTGATGACTGAGAACCAGCCTTTGCAACCCATACCTGCCTTCGTGTAGTTCCAAGATCACCCCGTTAGAACAAGGGCGGCGGGGCAGGAAGCCTGGGGGTACCCAGCTAGGCAGAGGGGGCGTCTTGGGGAAGTCTTACTCTTAGAGTGGCTCCACACCCCCTCTCCCAGGGAGCCTCCGGGGCTGCGGGGAAGGCACAGGCCCTGGGGTGGGCAGACTAGCAAGTGCCAGGGGCTCCTTGGGCCCCCCTCCCCCCCAGAGCAAGGCGGAAGCGCTGGGGAGGCGAGGGCAGGCAGACCCTGGCAGCGAGCAAGCCGGAGGGGAGCAGGGGGGCTCCAGAGGGTGCCGCGCCCCGTGTCCCCGCCCTGCCCCACTCCCCACACAATGGAACGCAGGGTCAGTGCCGGTTCCCCGCCCCTCACCTTGGCCCGAGGCCCCCTTTCCTTCCAGCCCACTGCTGCCCACCTGCCCCAGCCCAGGCTCCCTCACCCGTCCACCCCCTCCCCCCTCTCTCCTCTGGCCAGCACACAGGGGACCACCCAAGCCACCTCCTGAAGACCCCAGGAGGAGCTAGGGCTGGAGGGTGGTCCGCTCCATCGCTGCCCTGGGTAACAAACGCCCCTGGCTGGCGGTGTCTGTTACAATGTCCTTACTGTGCGGTGCTCCAGGGAGGATTCAATGTGAGGAATGGCTGGGACCTTTCCTCCCGCAGGGTGCAGGGTGCGAAGGTCAGGCCCGTCCCACCCCCACCCCCCCATCTCCCCTCCAGCTTGGCTGGGGAGGGGCCTGCATTCCAGGTCACCAGCTCTCCAAGGCCACCTCCACATTCCACGAAGCTCACGGCAGTCCTTGGTGGGGTGTGGTGGAACACATCTGGAATCCCAGCTCTTACAAGAGGGAGGCAGGGGGATCTTGAAATCTAGACTGTCTAGGCTGCAAAAGGAGGAGGAAGAGGAGGAGGAGGAGGAGGAGGAGGAGGAGGAGGAGGAGGAGGAGGAGGAGGAGGAGGAGGAGGAGGAGGAGGAGGAATCGGAAGAAGAAGCAGCAGCAGCAGCAGCAGCAGCAGAAGCAGCAGCAGCCAGGTGCTGGTGGCTCACACTGTAATTCTAGCTATCCAGGAGGCTGAGATCTGAGGATCATGGTTCAAAGCCAGCCTGGGCAGGAGAGTCCATACGACTCCTATCTCCAATTAAACACCAAAAGCCAGAAGTGGAGCTGCGGCCCAAGTGGTAGAGCTCTAAGCCTTGAGCAGAAAAGCTCAGAGACAGTGCCCAGGCCCTGAGATCAAGCCCCATGACTGACACAAAAAAACTCTGGGGGGGAAGGAGTGGTGGAGCGGGGTGCTGGCGGCTCGCACCCGCAATGCCGGCTAAGCTGAGGACCGCGAGGGAAAGTCTGTGAGACTCTCAGTGCCACCTAGCCAGCAAAAAGCCCCAAGTGGCGCTGTAGGTCAAGTCAAGAGCTCGCCTTGAGCAAAAGAGCTAAGGGACAGCGCCCAAGCCTAGAGTTAGAGCCCCAGGACGGGCACATGTGTGTGCAGGTGTGTGCGCGCACACACACACACATACACACACGGCTGGGCATGCACCCCAGTATGTGTAAGGGCCCTGGATTTGATCACCAGCACCACGGGGGAGGGGGAGGGAATTCCTTGTTCCATAAACTAACGTTCCCCCCTCTGCTCTTCTGTCCCTCCATCTACCTAGAGTCCAGCTAGGCAGTGGGCCCCTCCCCCGCCCCATCAACCCCACATCCTTGGCCTCCTCCTCTCCACTGCCCTCCAGACCCCCAGCCCTGCTATGTCTACCCCACAGACAGAGCACGCCAATAAAAAAGCACGGCACTGGCAGTGTGCCTCCGTGGTCATCGAAAGAGCCCTTTCCTAGCAAGCGTGAGGGCCTACGTTCAATATCCAGCAAAGCCAAAACTAACCAGATAAAAAAGACTACCCATGACCTCCTGCCTGGAGGCCGAACCCCTGCGGCAGGGGGCAGCGGGATTCTGGCGCAGATCCCAGGCCCGGCCACAGGGTTTGATTAGAGCTGAGCACTGAGCAGAAATGTTCATTCTAGACAGTCCTTCTGGCTGAGCGCCAGTGGCTCACACCTGTAACCCCAGCTACATCCGGGGATAAGGGATGGAAGCCAGCCAGTGGTAGTTCATCAGATCCCCAACAATCAGCAGTGGCAAACGGCAGAACTGGAGGCGCTGCTCAAGAGGCAGAGAGCCAGCCCTCTAGGCAAGCAGGTCAAGAGAGCACCAAACCCTGAGTTCAAAACCCGGTACACTATAAAGAAGTGCCCCAGGGGCTCCGGTGGGGTGGGGCTGCACACAGCACCCAGAGAGGCCAGCCAGGTCCACAGGGCGGGCTGGGCCCCTGGGGGCCCTCCCCCACCCTCCCCCACCCCCTGCCCTCACGCACTTGCCGTTCCCTGAAGGGAACCCCCCTCCCTCCTCTCGCCTTGGTCCACAGGGTTCCCTTAACCTCACCGGACACCCCCTGTGGTCTTTCAGACATGAGAATCTGGTCAGCTCCTCCTCCGGGTGGGCTCTCTGTGTAGACCTAAAATGTCCTGTGCGCCAGCCACCAGCCCCCCAGTCCCCCAGCCTTGAGCACAGAAACCCCGTCCTGCTCCCCCCCACCCCACCCCACGGTCCCAGTGCTCAGAACACGCTGGTGTCCAGCGAACGGTGACCAGCTGAGCAACGGCGGACTGGCCTAGTGTAGACGGCCGGCACACGGGTCCTGGCACCCCCTCGGCCCAGTGTGGGGCCACGGAGCACCTCCTTTGTGCCCCTACCTGCGAGCACGACGCCTGCACCAGGTTGGACGTGAGGATACGGTGAGAGGCTGCTCAGAGCCGGACTCAAATTCAGTGCCGCTGCCCCAGACAGGACGCGTACTGGGAACAGGGCCACTCTCCCCAAGCTCCTACCCAGTGCATAAGGAGCAGCTAGACACTGGACGCTGGGGTCATCCCAGGGCCGTCCGGCAGGTAACGGCACATCTGCCTGTGCTAAGCTTACATCCGTACCCGGCCCGCGGACACAGATGGAGCTAAGAACCCTGCCTGGAAGGCCTACCCTCCCTCTCTCAAGGCTCAGCTAACACAGTGGCCCCCACACAAAGCCCTACAAGGCCTCTCTGATCACGTGGGCTCCTGGCCTCCATCCAGAGCCCAAGCTATCCCCTTAAGAACATGGCCTTGAGTTTCAAGCTGACTGCCCATACGAGGCCCCCGGTGTTGCTCACACATGTGTCCCAGGAAACAGCTTCTGATGGTGCGCACCTACTCGGCTCACGCTGCTTGCATCGCCATCATTACCTCTGCCACCAGTGCTATTCGGGAAGCATTGGCCCAGCCCACTTTTCAGCAGAAGTTTGCTCTGAGGTCTTCCTCGTGCCAGCACAGAAAGCTCCATGTCCCAGCAAACCAGGACAAACCAGGGGGTCACTCTACTTTTCAAGTATCAGCATATATGCATAAGCAATATAATCACCTTTAGGCCACTGTCTTATCTTGTCCAAACTTATCTTGTCCCTTTCCCCTAGATCTCAAGGTCTCAGCTATAACAGACAGCCTTGGAGCCATGCCTACTAAGGTCAATACTAGAAGCCTTGAGACCTTGGGGGAAGTGAGCAGGCAGGGAGGGGGAGGCACTGGAAGCCTTGAGACCTTGACTCTGAATGGGAAAAAGTACAGGCAGGGGAAGGAACTGTGGGAGAGGAAGGGAGGGTGAGGTAGATAATGGTTACAGAATGCCAAGGAGGGGGTAGCCTTGACACGCAGGACATGGGGAGTGGGGGGGAGACACCAAATGGAGACAGGAGAGGCACACTGACCCAGCCTAGATGGGCTGGGAGACACTTCCTCAAAAGGCAAGCCAAAGGGGGGGGGTTGCCCTTAGGATTACCTTTAGCAGGTGTTGGGCTGTATAGAAACCAGCTGGGCCGCTGCCCACCACACAGATCTGGGGGGTCTTCTCCTGCGTGGAGAACTGCTGGTAGAAACGTAGGGCTGGACAGAGGAGAGGGAGCAAGATCAAGTTGACATTGTGTCCCTATCCCAAATAAATCCCAGTGGCCAACAAGAGATGCACTTTGCCAGGCTTCACCCTCACTTGCACCTTCTTCCTGTTCCTGGAAACTCTGTAATTTGCAGGCTCCCTTCATCCGAATCCCCAAAAGGCTGCTGTTATTATCTAGAGCCCCATGCCTTACCCCTGAACTTGCAGCTAATGACGGCCTCCTCATTGCCTCTGAAGCACATTTCTTCATTATCCTTTTGGGGTGTCCTGCCCATCAGAGGACGACCCCGCAGACTCCCCATCAACCCTGCTTTCCCAGCAGGACTCTGTATCGACCTTACCCCACTCCGCCTGAGATTTCCGGGTCGCCTACCCCCGTTCACTCCGTCTCGCACGCGGGGGGCCCTTGCGGTCTCACCCCGGGGACCTCACCTCGCACCGCAAGGGCCCCCCTCTGCGCCCCGCACCACCACCATTCACGTCTCGCTCCTCTCCGGTCCTGCCCCAGCTCCGATCCGACCCCTGCACTCGGCGCTCCTAGGCGTCCCCGCGTTCCCATGCAGCCCAAAGTGCCCTGCTCCTACTCGGGGTGTTGTTACTGGCGAGAGGCGGTCGGATCCGAGGCCACGCCGACCGGTGACACCAGGACCAGAAGCGCGGAGCCATGCTCAGGAACAGCACGCAGAAGCCGAGCAGCTCGCGGCCACGCCCAGCCCCCAGGTAGGCCGCGCCCCGTCCGGCCCAGGGCACGCCCCCATCCGGCTCCGGTCACGCCCACACCGGCTCAGCCCCGCCTCCAGTCGGCTCAGGGCACGCCCACAATCGTGGCCCTCCTCTTCCCACCCGTTGGAAAGCATCACAGTGCGGCCCCACCCCAACCCCCCAAAAGACCCCCGTCCCCAAGAGGGAGGCCCGTTTCTTCCCGCCCTCCTCAGCCCGCCAAGACTCCGCCACTCAAGATTTCCAGGCCCTAAGAGACTTTATTTCTCCCGGGTCTTGCCTCATCCTTCCCAATGCCGGAAACCTAGACTTGGAGTTAAGCAAATCTCTATCTCCGTTTCAATAGCTGTCGAGGGAGACAGCCAATTAAAAAGGAGCTTACTTAGGCCTCTCCGGAGGCCTTCGTCGCTCTCTGATGACGCAATACATCCACAGCGGCGCGTGTGTTTCATCCCAGCCAATCAGGAGCCCAGCTCCCAGCGCGGCTCCCCTCCTATTGGGTAATAGCCGTCACGTGCCGTAGCCCGAGGGCGGTGCTCTGGGCCGCTGCGCGCGCCCGGAGTCTCAGTTCCAGGGCTGCTCCCGCCGTGGTCCTGCCGCGGTGCTGGCGTTGTCTCTGGTGTGGTCGACGCCCTGAGTGTCGTGTCGGAGCGAGGAGACTATTGAGCCGTGAAGAGCTTCTCCCGCCATACTGTCTTCCCCGTAACTGGTGCAGAAAGCGGCGTCGGGGGCTGGGGGCCGGGGAATGGCCTGCCCGGGAACTGGGATAAGACACTCCCCTTGGATGCAAACTTTAAGGAAACACCATTGAAAACCCAGTAATGAAGACGAAGAACGCATATTTTAATGCGCTGAGGGCTTTTTGCTTTCGTTTTTGCTTTGAGACAGGGTTTTCAAATTCATGGTCGTCCTGCCCCAGCCCCGCGGGGCCCCCCCCCCCAGCTGCTGACTTTTTTTTTTTTTTTTTTTGGCCAGTCCTGGGCCTTGGACTCAGGGCCTGAGCACTGTCCCTGGCTTCTTTTTGCTCAAGGCTAGCACTCTGCCACTTGAGCCACAGCGCCACTTCTGGCCATTTTTTGTATATGTGGTGCTGGGGAATTGAACCCAAGGCCTCATGTATACAAGGCAAGCACTCTTGCCACTAGGCCCAGGTGCTGACATTTCTGGCGTGCACCACCACACCTGGCTAAAACACGCGTTTTAAAAGATCAAAATTAACGCAAAAAAAATCATGATGAACAATTGGAGAAGAAAAAGGAGGGACGGGCCCAGGAGCCAGTGACTCAAGTCTATAAACCTAACTACTCAAGAGGCAGAGATCTGAGGATGGAGGTTCGCAGCCAGCCGGAGCAGATAAATCCGAGAGACTTTCCTCCAGTTAACCAGCAAAAAGCTGGTGTGGGTCAAGTGGTAGAGGGCCAGTATTAGATTAAAAAGCTAAGTGAGAGTGCAAGGCCATGAGTTCAAGCCTCAGTACCAGCCCAATGAGGCTAGAGCAAACTAGAGAACAAGAGGCAGTATCCATGGTGATCTCTGACCACATATGCCTGATCCCACTTCATCTAGGGCTTCTCTCTCCTTCCTTGGAGATACCTTAGACTCATTATCTCCCAAGCCACTAGGAGTAAAGGTCCCTCAGCCCCCACAACACCAGATCCTATTTTATTATTATTTATGTCTTTTTGTCTTAATTTGCATTGTGTGGATGTGTGTGTGTGTGTGTGTGTGTGTGTGTGTGTGTGTGTGTGTGTGTGTGAGGGTTGAACACAAGGCATCAGATCTATCCCTGAGCTACACTTCTAGATCTTGGGTTTATTTTTAATTCTTGAATTGAGCAACTCTATTCCATAAAATAGAGCAAGCGGTCTGATGATCTGAGCCAACGGAGATTAGTTTTATAGACAAGGGCTGGAAGAAAGAAACAAGCCAAGTATAGTGGTATTCCCATCATTTGAGGTTGTGTGGCAGGAGGATTTTAAGTTCAAGGCCAGTCTGAACTACGTAGGGATATCTTGTCTCAGATAAACAAAATCAACAACAGCTAAAACTCTTTGAAATGGGCTGGGAATATGGCCTAGTGGCAAGAGTGCTCGCCTCGTATACATGAAGCCCTGGGTTTGATTCCCCAGCACCACATATAGGAAATGGCCAGAAGTGGCGCTGTGGCTCAAGTGACAGAGTGCTAGCCTTGAGCAAAAAGAAGCCAGGGACAGTGCTCAGGCCCTGAGTCCAAGCCCCAGGCCTGGCAATAAATAAATAAATAAATAAATAAATAAATAAATAAATCTCTTTGAAATGACCTACTTTCCCTCCTCCCCATTTCTTCCTTTTAAAGACAGAGCCTCACTGTATAACCTAGGCTGGCCATTAACTGTAATCTTCCTGCCTCCGCCTTTAAAGTATGGAGACTGTAGATGTGTGCCACCAGTCTTGGGCTTAAGTGACTTTGCTTGTAAACTGGAAACAAGGAAATAGAACAAGAGGAAAATAACTGATCAGTACATTTCAGGTTGTTTCCAGTTACTTCTTTTGTAGGAGGAATAAAAGAACAGAGGGAATGTTAACATGCCTATTGAAGCTGGAGTGACAGGGAAATTTGGCCTTTGTCTCCTAATCCTGATTTCTCAGGTCAGACAAAGCTTAATTTCCCCTTGGTGAACTTGGGAATGCTTGACACCATTTTGACTTTTAACCTGGACTTGGGGCCTTGACAGGAGCTTAGTCCAAACCAATGGCCTCCTATTGTTTCTTTTGAACACTGATTACACACTTGTCATTTCTGATGATTTTTATTGAAGTATAGTATACAGAAAAGCACACAAATCATAACAGATGGCTTGATAAATTCTCACAAGGTGTAACTATGTAACCACCACCAAGACTGAGAAATAGAACAATATCCCTGGAGCCCTCTGCTCTCTCCTGCCAACAAGTAAGTATTCTTTTTTTCTCTCTCTAATGTGACGTTGTGTTTCATGCCTGTCCTTTGAGACTAGTAGGCAAGCTATGCATACAGACAAAACTATGCTTACTAATAGTCCTATTTTGTATGACTTACAAGAATTGTTTCTGTATTATTTTTGTTTTGTTTGTGCCAGTACTGAGACTTGAACTCAAGGCATGGGCACTGTCCTTTAACTTTTTCACTCAAGGCTGGCACCTTACCACCTGAGCCCTAGATTCACTTCTGGATTTTGCTGGTTAACTGGGTTATCTGATCTCAGCCTCCTGAGTAGCTATTATTACAGGCATAAGTCACTGGCACTCGGCTTTAAAAAAAAATACTTTGTTATGATTTTGGGCTCTGATAGCTCATGCCTGTAATCCTAGCGAGTTACTCAGGAAACTGAGATCTGAGGATCCTGGTTCAAAACCAGCCCAGGCAGGAAAGTCTGTGAGACTCTGATCTCCAATTAACTACCAGAAAACCAGAAGTGGAGTTGTGACACAAAGTGGTAGAGTGCTAGCCTTAAGCACAAAAGTTCAGGGACAGTGCCCAAGCCCAGAGCTCAGGCCCCATGACCACCACACCAACAACAAAAGTAAGTTTAATATTTTGTGATATGAAAACTCTGAATTTTGAATTTCAGTGTTTTATTGGAACACAACTATGTGCATTTTTTTACATACCATCTATTACTGTTTCTTCACTCTGATGGCACAATTTAGTTATGGCAAGGACCATATGCTCCATAACACTAAAAATATTCTGTATATGGCCCTTTATAGAAAAGAGTTTGACAACACCTGCACTAAACTGTAAACTCCCTGAGGGTGGGGGACAATTTCATTGACTCATTTATCCCCAGAGTGTCACACAGTGCCAGACACCCAATGGGCACTCAGAGAACTTATCTAGAGTCGTGTGTAAGTGGCTCACACATGGAATCCCAGCTACTGGGAGACATAGGTAGGAGAACTGCAGTCTGAGGCCAACCAGAAGCAAAAAAGCTTGAGATCTTGCCTGAAAAATAACTAAGAGCTAAAACGGCTGAGGATGTGACTCAAGTTGAGCCTACCTAGCAAGTGTGAGACCCTGAGTTCAAACCCGAGTATTGCCACCAAAAACAAAAACCCTTAATAATAAAAATGGTTCCTCTCTCATGGAAGTGCTAGCCTGAAGTGACGCTGTGGCTCAAGTGGCAGAGTGCTAGCCTTGAGCACTAAGAGGCCTAGGGACAGTGCCCAGGCCCTGAGTTCAAACCCCAGGACCAGCCAAAAAAGAAAAAAATGTAATGACAGAAAAAGAAAAGGAATAACTAGTCCTTTGAGGTCGGAGGCATGGCTCAGTTGGTAGAGTGCTGAGCAAAAGTTTTGGGTGCTGAGTTTGAGTTCCAGTCTCAGAACAAGAAAAGAAAATTAAATAATGGAAACGAAGGTGTGGGACAAGTGGTAGAGCACCAGCCTTGAGTGTGAGTGTGAGGCCACGAGTTCAAGTCCCACTACCAGGACAAACACATAAATAGTACATAAATAGATGACATAAGTAAAGACTCCTGCCATGTGTT